>NW_026511511.1:0-23210 GCF_027579735.1 Bombina bombina
GAATTTGGTCATTCCAGGGAAACTATGTAAAATGGACAAGTTCCTAGAGGTCCCGGGGCCCCCCGAAGCTTTTCCTATACCCAAGCGGGTGGCGGACATTGTAAATAAAGAATGGGAAAGGCCCGGTATACCTTTCGTCCCTCCCCCCATATTTAAAAAATTGTTTCCTATGGTCGACCCCAGAAAGGACTTATGGCAGACAGTCCCCAAGGTCGAGGGGGCGGTTTCTACTCTAAACAAACGCACCACTATACCCATAGAAGATAGTTGTGCTTTCAAAGATCCTATGGATAAAAAATTAGAAGGTTTGCTTAAAAAGATGTTTGTTCAGCAAGGTTACCTTCTACAACCAATTTCATGCATTGTTCCTGTCACTACAGCCGCGTGTTTCTGGTTCGATGAGCTAGAAAAGGCGATCAATAATAATTCTTCTTCTTATGAGGAGATTATGGACAGAATTCGTGCTCTCAAATTGGCTAATTCTTTCACCCTAGACGCCACTTTGCAATTGGCTAGGTTAGCGGCGAAAAATTCTGGTTTTGCTATTGTGGCGCGCAGAGCGCTTTGGTTAAAATCTTGGTCAGCGGATGCGTCTTCCAAAAACAAATTGCTTAACATTCCTTTCAAGGGGAAAACGCTGTTTGGCCCTGACTTGAAAGAGATTATCTCTGATATCACTGGGGGCAAGGGCCACGCCCTTCCTCAGGATAGGTCTTTCAAGGCCAAAAATAAACCTAATTTTCGTCCCTTTCGCAGAAACGGACCAGCCCCAAGTGCTACGTCCTCTAAGCAAGAGGGTAATACTTCTCAAGCCAAGCCAGCCTGGAGGCCAATGCAAGGCTGGAACAAAGGAAAGCAGGCCAAGAAACCTGCCACTGCTACCAAGACAGCATGAGATGTTGGCCCCCGATCCGGGACCGGATCTGGTGGGGGGCAGACTCTCTCTTCGCTCAGGCTTGGGCAAGAGATGTTCTGGATCCTTGGGCGCTAGAAATAGTCTCCCAAGGTTATCTTCTGGAATTCAAGGGGCTTCCCCCAAGGGGGAGGTTCCACAGGTCTCAATTGTCTTCAGACCACATAAAAAAACAGGCATTCTTACATTGTGTAGAAGAACTGTTAAAAATGGGAGTGATTCATCCTGTTCCATTAGGAGAACAAGGGATGGGGTTCTACTCCAATCTGTTCGTAGTTCCCAAAAAAGAGGGAACATTCAGACCAATCTTAGATCTCAAGATCCTAAACAAGTTTCTCAAGGTTCCATCGTTCAAAATGGAAACCATTCGAACTATTCTTCCTTCCATCCAGGAAGGTCAATTCATGACCACGGTGGATTTAAAGGATGCGTATCTACATATTCCTATCCACAAGGAACATCATCGGTTCCTAAGGTTCGCATTCCTGGACAAGCATTACCAGTTTGTGGCACTTCCGTTCGGATTAGCCACTGCTCCAAGGATTTTCACAAAGGTACTAGGGTCCCTTCTAGCGGTGCTAAGACCAAGGGGCATTGCAGTAGTACCTTACTTGGACGACATTCTGATTCAAGCGTCGTCCCTTCCTCAAGCAAAGGCTCACACGGACATTGTCCTGGCCTTTCTCAGATCTCACGGGTGGAAAGTGAACGCAGAAAAAAGTTATCTGTCTCCGTCAACAAGGGTTCCCTTCTTGGGAACAATAATAGACTCCTTAGAAATGAGGATTTTTCTGACAGAGGCCAGAAAATCAAAACTTCTGAACTCTTGTCAAATACTTCATTCTGTTCCTCTTCCTTCCATAGCGCAGTGCATGGAAGTAATAGGTTTGATGGTAGCGGCAATGGACATAGTTCCTTTTGCACGCATTCATCTAAGACCATTACAACTGTGCATGCTCAGTCAGTGGAATGGGGACTATACAGACTTGTCTCCGACGATACAAGTAAATCAGAGGACCAGAGATTCACTCCGTTGGTGGCTGTCCCTGGACAACCTGTCACAGGGGATGAGCTTCCGCAGACCAGAGTGGGTCATTGTCACGACCGACGCCAGTCTGGTGGGCTGGGGCGCGGTCTGGGGACCCCTGAAAGCTCAGGGTCTTTGGTCTCGGGAAGAATCTCTTCTACCGATAAATATTCTGGAACTGAGAGCGATACTCAATGCTCTCAAGGCTTGGCCTCAGCTAGCAAAGGCCAAGTTCATACGGTTTCAATCAGACAACATGACGACTGTTGCGTACATCAACCATCAGGGGGGAACAAGGAGTTCCCTGGCGATGGAAGAAGTGACCAAAATCATTCAATGGGCGGAGACTCACTCCTGCCACTTGTCTGCAATCCACATCCCAGGAGTGGAAAATTGGGAAGCGGATTTTCTGAGTCGTCAGACATTTCATCCGGGGGAGTGGGAACTCCATCCGGAAATCTTTGCCCAAATCACTCAATTGTGGGGCATTCCAGACATGGATCTGATGGCCTCTCGTCAGAACTTCAAGGTTCCTTGCTACGGGTCCAGATCCAGGGATCCCAAGGCGACTCTAGTAGATGCACTAGTAGCACCTTGGACCTTCAAACTAGCTTATGTATTCCCGCCGTTTCCTCTCATCCCCAGGCTGGTAGCCAGGATCAATCAGGAGAGAGCATCGGTGATCTTGATAGCTCCTGCGTGGCAACGCAGGACTTGGTATGCAGACCTGGTGAATATGTCATCGGCTCCACCATGGAAGCTACCTTTGAGACGAGACCTTCTTGTTCAAGGTCCGTTCGAACATCCGAATCTGGTCTCACTCCAACTGACTGCTTGGAGATTGAACGCTTGATCTTATCAAAGCGAGGGTTCTCAGATTCTGTCATTGATACTCTTGTTCAGGCCAGAAAGCCTGTAACTAGAAAAATTTACCACAAAATATGGAAAAAATATATCTGTTGGTGTGAATCTAAAGGATTCCCTTGGGACAAGGTACAAAATTCCTAAGATTCTATCCTTCCTTCAAGAAGGTTTGGAGAAAGGATTATCTGCTAGTTCCTTGAAGGGACAGATTTCTGCCTTGTCTGTGTTACTTCACAAAAAACTGGCAGCTGTGCCAGATGTTCAAGCCTTTGTTCAGGCTCTGGTTAGAATCAAGCCTGTTTACAAACCTTTGACTCCTCCTTGGAGTCTCAATTTAGTTCTTTCAGTTCTTCAGGGGGTTCCGTTTGAACCCTTACATTCCGTTGATATTAAGTTATTATCTTGGAAAGTTTTGTTTTTGGTTGCAATTTCTTCTGCTAGAAGAGTTTCAGAATTATCTGCTCTGCAGTGTTCTCCTCCTTATCTGGTGTTCCATGCAGATAAGGTGGTTTTACGTACTAAACCTGGTTTTCTTCCGAAAGTTGTTTCTAACAAAAACATTAACCAGGAGATAGTCGTGCCTTCTTTGTGTCCGAATCCAGTTTCGAAGAAGGAACGTTTGTTGCACAATTTGGATGTTGTTCGTGCTCTAAAATTCTATTTAGATGCTACAAAGGATTTTAGACAAACATCTTCCTTGTTTGTTGTTTATTCTGGTAAAAGGAGAGGTCAAAAAGCAACTTCTACCTCTCTCTCTTTTTGGCTTAAAAGCATCATCAGATTGGCTTACGAGACTGCCGGACGGCAGCCTCCTGAAAGAATCACAGCTCATTCCACTAGGGCTGTGGCTTCCACATGGGCCTTCAAGAACGAGGCTTCTGTTGATCAGATATGTAAGGCAGCGACTTGGTCTTCACTGCACACTTTTACTAAATTTTACAAATTTGATACTTTTGCTTCTTCTGAGGCTATTTTTGGGAGAAAGGTTTTGCAAGCCGTGGTGCCTTCCATCTAGGTGACCTGATTTGCTCCTTCCCTTCATCCGTGTCCTAAAGCTTTGGTATTGGTTCCCACAAGTAAGGATGACGCCGTGGACCGGACACACCTATGTTGGAGAAAACAGAATTTATGTTTACCTGATAAATTACTTTCTCCAACGGTGTGTCCGGTCCACGGCCCGCCCTGGTTTTTTAATCAGGTCTGATAATTTATTTTCTTTAACTACAGTCACCACGGTATCATATGGTTTCTCCTATGCAAATATTCCTCCTTTACGTCGGTCGAATGACTGGGGAAGGCGGAGCCTAGGAGGGATCATGTGACCAGCTTTGCTGGGCTCTTTGCCATTTCCTGTTGGGGAAGAGAATATCCCACAAGTAAGGATGACGCCGTGGACCGGACACACCGTTGGAGAAAGTAATTTATCAGGTAAACATAAATTCTGTTTTTTGATAATCCTTTGCCTAAGGCAGATGCTTCTCAAGAGTCTACAGATGAGATGCAAAGTATGCCGCAGCTTCTCCCCAAGCGTCACAGCCTTTAACGCCTGCTCAGGCGGCGCCATGTATTTCTCCAGTTTCTGCAGCATTCAGTTTGAGACATTGCTACGGTAATGTCCTCTTGCTTTCTGATGCGTTATCTAATTTTCCCATTTCGTGCGGCAAGCGTACAAGAAGAGACTGTAGGCAATGCTGCCTCTGATACTATGGTGGCAATTGCGGATGTACCCTCCCTGGGTACTGAGTTGGAGAGTTCAGAGGTCCTCTCTGAGGGTGAACTTTCTAACTCAAGGAGTGCTTTACCCTTAACTGATTTGGATGTGGTTGCCTTTAGATTTAAGCTTGAGCACCTCCGTTTTTTACTGAGGGAGGTGTTGGTTACTCTGGACGACTGTGATTCTATAGTAGTGCCGCCAGAGAAATTGAGTAAGTTGGACAAATACTTGGAGGTTCCTTCTTACTCCGATGTTTTCCCTGTTCCTAAGAGGACTTCAGAGAATATTTACGAAGGAATGGGAGAGACCAGGCATTCCCTTTTCTCCTTCGCCCATATTTAAAAAGATGTACCCTATAGCCAACGCTATTAGGGATTCTTGGCAGACGGTCCCTAAAGTAGCGGTAGCCATTTCTACCCTGGTCAAGCGGACTACTATTCCTATTAAGGATAGTTGTGCTTTTAAGGACCCTATGGATAAGAAGTTGGAGGGTCTCCTTAAGAAGATTTACGTTCACCAGGGATTCCTATTGCAACCGGCGGCTTGCATTGTTAGTTACAAGTGCGGCCGCTTATTGGTTCGATGCTCTGGAAGAGTCTCTTAAGACAGACTCCTTTGGAAGAAATACAGGATCGGATTAAAGCTCTTAAGTTAGCTAATTTGTTTATTACGGATGCTTCTCTGCAGATTACTAAATTGGCGGCTAAGAGTTCGGGCTTTGCCATCAAAGTCCTGCTCTGCGGATGTGTCATCCAAGTCTAAGCTTTTGGCTATTCCTTACAAGGGGAAGACCCTGTTTAGGCCTGACTTAAAAGGACAGTCTAGGCCAAAATAAACTTTCATGATTCAGATAGAGCATGTAATTTTAAACAATTTTCCAATTTACTTTTATCACCAATTTTGGGAAGCAGATTTTCTGAGCAGACAGACATTTCATCCCGGAGAGTGGGAACTCCATCCGGAGGTATTTTCCAGCTTGCTTCTCAGATGGGGCAGGCCGGAGTTGGATCTCATGGCATCTCGCCAGAATACCAAGCTTCCAAGGTATGGGTCCAGGCCCAGGGATCCCCAGGCCGGGCTGATAGATGCCTTGGCGGTGCCTTGGTCTTTCAGCCTTGCTTATGTGTTCCCTCCATTTGCTCTCCTTCCCCGGGTGATTGCTCGAGTCAAACAAGAGAGGGCATCGGTGATCCTCATTGCTCCTGTGTGGCCTCGCAGGAATTGGTATTCCGATCTGGTGGATATGTCATCTCAGCCACCATGGAAGCTTCCATTGAGGAAAGACCTTCTCATTCAGGGACCCTTCCATCATCCAAATCTAGTATCTCTGCAGCTCACTGCTTGGAGATTGAATGCTTAATTTTTTCTAAACGAGGGTTTTCTGATTCGGTCATAGATACTTTGATTCAGGCTCGTAAAGCCTGTGACTAGGAAAATTTACCATAAGATATGGCGTAAATATCTTTATTGGTGTGAATCTAGAGGCTACTCATGGAGTAGGGTTAGGATTCCCAGGATTTTGTCCTTTCTCCCAGAAGGATTGGAGAAAGGGTTGTCAGTGAGTTCCTTAAAGGTACAGATTTCTGCTTTGTCTATTTTGTTACACAAGGGTCTGGCCGATGTTCCAGATGTCCAATCTTTTTGTCAGGCCCTGACTAGAATCAGGCCTGTATTTAGACCGATTGCTCCTCCTTGGAGTTTGAATTTAGAGTATGGAATATAGAATAGAGTTCTTCAAGGGTTTCCGTTTGAACCTATGCATTCTGTAGATATTAAGTTATTATCTTGGAAAGTTTTGTTTTTGGTTGCTATTTCTTCTGCTCGAAGAGTATCTGAGCTTTCGGCATTGCAATGTGATTCTCCTTATCTTATTTTCCATTTGGATAAGGTGGTGTTACGAACCAAACCTTGGTTTCTTCCTAAGGTTGTTTCAAATAAGAATATTAATTAGGAAATTGTTGTTCCTTCCTTGTGTCCTAATCCTTTTTCTAAGAAGGGAGCGGCTGTTACATAATTTGGTCGAGTCTAGGGATTCTGAGCGGTCTCTAGCAAGGCCTTGCTGGTTCTAACTGTTGGACAGTTGCTTGGGCCTTTTCCTTTTCTCCAACATAGGTGTGTCCGGTCCACGGCGTCATCCTTACTTGTGGGATATTCTCTTCCCCAACAGGAAATGGCAAAGAGCCCAGCAAAGCTGGTCACATGATCCCTCCTAGGCTCCGCCTACCCCAGTCATTCTCTTTGCCGTTGTACAGGCAACATCTCCACGGAGATGGCTTAGAGTTTTTTAGTGTTTAACTGTAGTTTTTATTATTCAATCAAGAGTTTGTTATTTTAAAATAGTGCTGGTATGTACTATTTACTCAGAAACAGAAAAGAGATGAAGATTTCTGTTTGTATGAGGAAAATGATTTTAGCAACCGTTACTAAAATCCATGGCTGTTCCACACAGGACTGTTGAGAGGAATTAACTTCAGTTGGGGGAACAGTGAGCAGTCTCTTGCTGCTTGAGGTATGACACATTCTAACAAGACGATGTAATGCTGGAAGCTGTCATTTTCCCTATGGGATCCGGTAAGCCATGTTTATTAAGATAGTAAATAAGGGCTTCACAAGGGCTTATTAAGACTGTAGACTTTTTCTGGGCTAAATCGATTCATTATTAACACATATTTAGCCTTGAGGAATCATTTAATCTGGGTATTTTGATAAGATTATATCGGCAGGCACTGTTTTAGACACCTTATTCTTAGGGGCTTTCCCAAATCATAGGCAGAGCCTCATTTTCGCGCCGGTGTTGCGCACTTGTTTTTGAGAGGCATGACATGCAGTCGCATGTGTGAGGAGCTCTGATACATAGAAAAGACTTTCTGAAGGCGTCATTTGGTATCGTATTCCCCTTTGGGCTTGGTTGGGTCTCAGCAAAGCAGATACCAGGGACTGTAAAGGGGTTAAAGTTAAAAACGGCTCCGGTTCCGTTATTTTAAGGGTTAAAGCTTCCAAATATATCTGTTGGTGTGAATCTAAAGGATTCCCTTGGGACAAGGTTAAGATTCCTAAGATTCTATCCTTCCTTCAAGAAGGATTGGAAAAAGGATTATCTGCAAGTTCCCTGAAGGGACAGATTTCTGCCTTGTCTGTGTTACTTCACAAAAAGCTGGCAGCTGTGCCAGATGTTCAAGCCTTTGTTCAGGCTCTGGTTAGAATCAAGCCTGTTTACAAACCTTTGACTCCTCCTTGGAGTCTCAACTTAGTTCTTTCAGTTCTTCAGGGGGTTCCGTTTGAACCCTTACATTCCGTTGATATTAAGTTATTATCTTGGAAAGTTTTGTTTTTGGTTGCAATTTCTTCTGCTAGAAGAGTTTCAGAATTATCTGCTCTGCAGTGTTCTCCTCCTTATCTGGTGTTCCATGCAGATAAGGTGGTTTTACGTACTAAACCTGGTTTTCTTCCAAAAGTTGTTTCTAACAAAAACATTAACCAGGAGATTATCGTACCTTCTCTGTGTCCGAAACCAGTTTCGAAGAAGGAACGTTTGTTGCACAATTTGGATGTTGTTCGCGCTCTAAAATTCTATTTAGATGCTACAAAGGATTTTAGACAAACATCTTCCTTGTTTGTTGTTTATTCCGGTAAAAGGAGAGGTCAAAAAGCAACTTCTACCTCTCTCTCTTTTTGGATTAAAAGCATCATCAGATTGGCTTACGAGACTGCCGGACGGCAGCCTCCCGAAAGAATCACAGCTCATTCCACTAGGGCTGTGGCTTCCACATGGGCCTTCAAGAACGAGGCTTCTGTTGATCAGATATGTAGGGCAGCGACTTGGTCTTCACTGCACACTTTTACCAAATTTTACAAGTTTGATACTTTTGCTTCTTCTGAGGCTATTTTTGGGAGAAAGGTTTTGCAAGCCGTGGTGCCTTCCATCTAGGTGACCTGATTTGCTCCCTCCCATCATCCGTGTCCTAAAGCTTTGGTATTGGTTCCCACAAGTAAGGATGACGCCGTGGACCGGACACACCTATGTTGGAGAAAACAGAATTTATGTTTACCTGATAAATTACTTTCTCCAACGGTGTGTCCGGTCCACGGCCCGCCCTGGTTTTTTAATCAGGTCTGATAATTTATTTTCTTTAACTACAGTCACCACGGTATCATATGGTTTCTCCTATGCAAATATTCCTCCTTAACGTCGGTCGAATGACTGGGGTAGGCGGAGCCTAGGAGGGATCATGTGACCAGCTTTGCTGGGCTCTTTGCCATTTCCTGTTGGGGAAGAGAATATCCCACAAGTAAGGATGACGCCGTGGACCGGACACACCGTTGGAGAAAGTAATTTATCAGGTAAACATAAATTCTGTTTTTGTCCCCTCTGCTTCTGGTGAAGCTATTTCTCTTGTTAAGTGTATCCAGTCCACGGATCATCCATTACTTGTGGGATATTCTCCTTCCCAACAGGAAGTTGCAAGAGGATCACCCACAGCAGAGCTGCTATATAGCTCCTCCCCTCACTGCCATATACAGTCATTCTCTTGCAACTCTCAACAAAGATGGACGTAGTAAGAGGAGAGTGGTGTATTATAGTTAGTTTCTTAACTTCAATCAAAAGTTTGTTATTTTTAAATGGTACCGGAGTGTACTGTTTTATCAAAGGCAGCATTAGAAGTAGAATCTGCCTGTGATTTATATGATCTTAGCAGAAGTAACTAAGATCCATTGCCGTTCTCACATATTCTGAGGAGTGAGGTAACTTCAGAGGGGGAATGGCGTGCAGGTTTTCCTGCAATAAGGTATGTGCAGTTAACATATTTCTAGGGATGGAATTTGCTAGAAAAATGCTGCTGATACCGGATTAATGTAAGTTAAGCCTAAATGCAGTGATTTAA
This sequence comes from Bombina bombina, assembly GCF_027579735.1. NCBI lineage: Eukaryota > Metazoa > Chordata > Amphibia > Anura > Bombinatoridae > Bombina > Bombina bombina. The sequence continues at coordinate 9,402 of NW_026511511.1, forward strand.
TAGCGACTGGTATCAGGATTATTAACAGAGATACATACTCTTATAAAAGTGTAATATAAAACGTTTGCTGGCATGTTAATCGTTTTTATATATGTTTGGTGACAAAACTTATTGGGGCCTAGTTTTTTCTCCACATGGCTGGCTTGATTTTTGCCTAGAAACAGTTTCCTGAGGCTTTCCACTGTTGTAATATGAGTGGGAGGGGCCTATTTTAGCGTTTTTCTGCACAGCTAAAATTACAGACAGAGACACTCAGCTTCCTTCTGAATGATACAGGACATCTCTGAAGGGCTCAAAATGCTTCAAAAGTCGTGTTTGAGGAGGGTAACAACCACAGTAGACCTGTGGCAGTTGTGATTGTGTTTAAAAACGTTTTTGTCATTTATAATTCCGTTTTTGGTATTAAGGGGTTAATCATCCATTTGCAAGTGGGTGCAATGCTCTGCTAACTTGTTACTTAGACTGTAAAAATTTTGTTAGTGTAACTGCCTTTTTTCACTGTTATTTCAAATTTTGCCAAAATTTGTTTCTCTTAAAGGCACAGTAACGTTTTTTTTTATATTGCTTGTTAACTTGGTTTAAAGTGTTTTCCAAGCTTGCTAGTCTCATTGCTAGTCTGTACAAACATGTCTGACACAGAGGAAACTACTTGTTCATTATGTTTAAAAGCCATGGTGGAGCCCCATAGGAGAATGTGTACTAAATGTATTGATTTCACCTTAAACAGTAAAGATCAGTCTTTATCTATAAAAGAATTGTCACCAGAGGGATCTGTCGAGGGGGAAGTTATGCCGACTAACTCTCCCCACGTGTCGGACCCTTCGCCTCCCACTTGAGGGACGCACGCTAATATGGCGCCAAGTACATCAGGGATGCCCATAGCGATTACTTTGCAGGACATGGCTGCAATCATGAATAATACCCTGTCACAGGTATTAGCCAGATTGCCTGAATTGAGAGGCAAGTGCGATAGCTCTGTGGTTAGACGAGATACAGAGCGCGTAGATGCTGTAAGAGCCATGTCTGATACTGCGTCACAATATGCAGAACCTGAGGACGGAGAGCTTCAGTCTGTGGGTGACGTCTCTGAATCGGGGAAACCTGATTCAGAGATTTCTAATTTTAAATTTAAGCTTGAGAACCTCCGTGTATTGCTTGGGGAGGTATTAGCTGCTTTGAATGACTGTGACACAATTGCAGTGCCAGAGAAATTGTGTAGGCTGGATAAATACTATGCAGTGCCGGTGAGTACTGATGTTTTTCCAACACCTAAAAGGCTTACAGAAATTATTAGTAAGGAGTGGGATAGACCCGGTGTGCCCTTTTCCCCACCTCCTATATTTAGAAAAATGTTTCCAATAGATGCCACTACACGGGACTTATGGCAGACAGTCCCTAAGGTGGAGGGAGCAGTTTCTACTTTAGCAAAGCGTACCACTATCCCGGTTGAGGACAGTTGTGCTTTTTCAGATCCAATGGATAAAAAACTAGAGGGTTACCTTAAGAAAATGTTTATTCAACAAGGTTTTATTTTACAGCCCCTTGCATGCATTGCACCTGTCACTGCTGCGGCGGCGTTCTGGTTTGAGGCCCTGGAAGAGGCCATCCATACAGCTCCATTGACTGAAATTATTGACAAGCTTAGAACACTTAAGCTAGCTAACTCATTTGTTTCTGATGCCATTGTTCATTTGACTAAACTAACGGCTAAGAATTCCGGATTCGCCATCCAGGCGCGCAGGGCGCTATGGCTTAAATCCTGGTCAGCTGATGTGACTTCAAAGTCTAAATTACTCAACATTCCTTTCAAGGGGCAGACCTTATTCGGGCCTGGGTTGAAAGAAATTATTGCTGACATTACTGGAGGTAAGGGTCGTACCCTTCCTCAGGACAGGGCCAAATCAAGGGCCAAACAGTCTAATTTTCGTGCCTTTCAAAATTTCAAGGCAGGTGCAGGATCAGCTCCCTCTACTTCAAAACAAGAGGGAACTTTTGCTCAATCTAAGCAGGCCTGGAAACCTACCCAGTCCTGGAACAAGGGCAAGCAGGCCAGAAAGCCTGCTGCTGCCTCTAAGACAGCATGAAGGAACGGCCCCCTATCAGACAACGGATCTAGTAGGGGGCAGACTCTCTCTCTTCGCCCAGGCGTGGGCAAGAGATGTTAAGGATCCCTGGGCATTGGAGATCATATCTCAGGAATATCTTCTGGACTTCAAAGCTTCTCCCCCACAAGGGAGATTTCACCTTTCAAGATTATCTGCAAACCAGATAAAGAAAGAGGCATTCCTAAGCTGCGTGCAAGACCTCCTTGTAATGGGAGTGATCCATCCAGTTCCGCGGACGGAACAAGGACAGGGGTTTTATTCAAATCTGTTTGTGGTTCCCAAAAAAGAGGGAACCTTCAGACCAATTTTGGATTTAAAGATCCTAAACAAATTCCTCAGAGTTCCATCATTCAAGATGGAAACTATTCGAACCATTTTACCCATGATCCAAGAGGGTCAGTACATGACCACAGTGGATGCCTACCTTCACATTCCGATTCACAAGAATCATCATCGGTTCCTGAGGTTTGCCTTTCTAGACAGGCATTACCAGTTTGTAGCTCTTCCATTCGGGTTGGCTACAGCCCCAAGAATTTTTACAAAGGTTCTGGGCTCACTTCTGGCGGTTCTAAGACCGCGAGGCATAGCGGTGGCTCCTTACCTAGACGACATCCTGATACAGGCGTCAAGCTTTCAAATTGCCAAGTCTCATACAGAGATAGTTCTGGCATTTCTGAGGTCGCATGGGTGGAAAGTGAACGAAGAAAAAGAGTTCTCTATCTCCTCTCACAAGGGTTTCCTTCCTAGGGACTCTGATAGATTCTATAGAAATGAAAATTTACCTGACGGAGTCCAGGTTATCAAAACTTCTAAATGCTTGCCGTGTTCTTCACTCCATTCCGCGCCCCACGGTGGCTCAGTGCATGGAAGTAATCGGCTTAATGGTAGCGGCGATGGACATAGTGCCATTTGCGCGCCTGCATCTCAGACCGCTGCAATTATGCATGCTCAGTCAGTGGAATGGGGATTACACAGATTTGTCCCCTCTACTAAATCTGGATCAGGAAACCAGAGATTCTCTTCTCTGGTGGTTATCTCGGGTCCATCTGTCCAAAGGTATGACCTTTCGCAGGCCAGATTGGACAATTGTAACAACAGGCGCCAGCCTTCTAGGTTGGGGTGCAGTCTGGAACTCCCTGAAGGCTCAGGGTTCATGGACTCAGGAGGAGAAACTCCTCCCAATAAATATGCTGGAGTTAAGAGCAATATTCAATGCTCTTCTAGCTTGGCCTCAGTTAGCAAAACTGAGGTTCATCAGATTTCAGTCGGACAACATCACGACTGTGGCTTACATCAACCATCAAGGGGGGACCTGGAGTTCCCTAGCAATGTCAGAAGTCTCCAAGATAATTCGCTGGGCAGAGACTCACTCTTGCCACCTGTCAGCGATCCATATCCCAGGGGTAGAGAACTGGGAGGCGGATTTTCTAAGTCGTCAGACTTTTCATCCGGGGGAGTGGGAACTCCATCCGGAGGTGTTTGCTCAATTGGTGCTCCGTTGGGGCAAACCAGAACTGGATCTCATGGCGTCTCGCCAGAACGCCAAGCTTCCTTGTTACGGATCCAGGTCCAGGGACCCAGAAGCGGCACTGATAGATGCTCTAGCAGCGCCTTGGTTCTTCAACCTGGCTTATGTGTTTCCACCGTTTCCTCTGCTCCCTTGTCTGATTGCCAAAATCAAACAGGAGAGAGCATCAGTGATATTGATAGCGCCTGCGTGGCCACGCAGGACCTGGTATGCAGACCTAGTGGACATGTCATCCTTTCCACCATGGACTCTGCCTCTGAGACAAGACCTTCTAATACAAGGTCCTTTCAATCATCCGAATCTACTTTCTCTGAGACTGACTGCATGGAGATTGAACGCTTGATTCTATCAGAGAGTGGCTTCTCTGAGTCAGTAATTGATACCTTTAATACAGGCACGAAAGCCTGTCACCAGGAAAATTTACCACAAGATATTGCGTAAATATCTTCATTGGTGTGAATCCAAGAATTACTCATGGAGTAGGGTTAGGATTCCTAGAATATAGTCCTTTCTCCAAGAGGGTTTGGACAAAGGATTATCAGCTAGTTCTTTAAAGGGACAGATTTCTGCTCTGTCTATTCTTTTACACAAGCGTCTGGCAGAAGTTCCAGACGTTCAGGCATTTTGTCAGGCTTTAGTTAGAATTAAGCCTGTGTTTAAACTTGTTGCTCCCCCATGGAGCTTAAACTTGGTTCTTAAAGTTCTTCAAGGGGTTCCGTTTGAACCCCTTCATTCTATTGATATCAAACTTCTATCATGGAAAGTTCTTTTTCTGATGGCTATTTCCTCGGCTCAAAGAGTGTCGGAGTTATCTGCCTTACATTGTGATTCTCCTTATCTGATCTTTCATTCAGATAAAGTAGTTCTGCGTACAAAACCTGGGTTTTTACCTAAGGTGGTTTCTAACAAGAATATCAATCAAGAGATTGTTGTTCCATCATTATGCCCTAATCCTTCTTCAAAGAAGGAACGTCTTTTGCATAATCTAGACGTAGTCCGTGCATTGAAGTTTTACTTGCAGGCTACTAAAGATTTTCGTCAAACATCTAACCTGTTTGTTGTTTACTCTGGACAGAGGAGAGGTCAAAAGGCCTCGGCAACCTCTCTTTCCTTTTGGCTTCGGAGTATAATCCGTTTAGTATATGTGACCTCTGGACAGCAGCCCCCTGATAGAATTACAGCTCATTCTACGAGAGCTGTGGTTTCCACCTGGGCCTTTAAAAATGAGGCCTCTGTTGAACAGATTTGCAAGGCTGCGACTTGGTCTTCGCTTCATACCTTTTCAAAATTTTACAAATTTGATACTTTTGCTTCTTCGGAGGCTGTTTTTGGGAGAAAGGTTCTACAGGCAGTGGTTCCTTCCGTTTAAGTTCCTGCCTTGTCCCTCCCATCATCCGTGTACTTTAGCTTTGGTATTGGTATCCCACAAGTAATGGATGATCCGTGGACTGGATACACTTAACAAGAGAAAACATAATTTATGCTTACCTGATAAATTTATTTCTCTTGTAGTGTATCCAGTCCACGGCCCGCCCTGTCCTTTTAAGGCAGGTCTAAATTTTAATTAAACTTCAGTCACCACTGCACCCTATGGTTTCTCCTTTCTCGGCTTGTTTCGGTCGAATGACTGGATATGGCAGTGGGGAGGAGCTATATAGCAGCTCTGCTGTGGGTGATCCTCTTGCAACTTCCTGTTGGGAAGGAGAATATCCCACAAGTAATGGATGATCCGTGGACTGGATACACTACAAGAGAAATAAATTTATCAGGTAAGCATAAATTATGTTTTTGTTGTCAGGAGTTTGGGTTTTTCAGGCTGTGGTGTCGTCAGAATGGGCCATCTCTTGTTCCCGGCCGTTTTGCTTTAAGTGCCCTCTATAGCTTGGGTATTGTTTACCCAAAAGTAATGAATGCAGTTGTGGACTCTCCCCATTTTATGAAGAAAATTTTTAATTATGCTTACGTGATAATTTTCTTTTCTTCAGACGGGGAGAGACCACAGCTCCCTGCCCGAGTTTTTGTATGGGGCGGCTGTAATTTTAATTTTATTTTTGTTCTGGCACCTTTTTCACCCTGATATTTCTCCTACTGTTCCTTGTTCCCTTGGCAGAATGACTGGGGGATGAGGGGAGTGGTGGAGGTATTTAAGCATTTGGCTGGGGTGTCTGCCTCCTCCTGGTGGCCAGGTTCTGAATTCCCAAAAGTAATGAATGCAGCTGTGGACTCTCCTGTCTGAAGAATAACATAATTTATGTAAGAATTTACCTGATATATTAATTTCTTTCATATTGGCAAGAGTCCATGAGCTAGTGACATATGGGATATACATTCCTACCAGGTTTCCCAAACCTCAAAATGCCTTTAAATACACCCCCCACCACACCCACAATTCAGTTTAACAAATAGCCAAGAAGTGGGGTGAAAAGAAAGGAGCGAAAGCATCAACAAGAAATTGGAATAATTGTGCTTTATACAAAAAAATCATAACCACCTTAAAAAGGGTGGGTCTCATGGACTCTTGCCAATATGAAAGAAATTAATTTATCAGGTAAATTCTTACATAAATTATGTTTTCTTTCATGTAATTGGCAAGAGTCCATGAGCTAGTGACGTATGGGATAGCAAATACCCAAGATGTGGCACTCCATAGAAGAGTCACTAGACAGGGAGTGATAAAAATAAAGACAGCCAATTCCGCTGAAAAATGAATCCACAACCCAAATCAAGTTTTAATCTTATAATGAAAAAAACTGAAATTGTAAGCAGAAGAATCAAACTGAAACAGCTGCCTGAAGTACTTTTCTACCAAAAACTGCTTCTGAAGAAGAAAAAACATCAAAATGGTAGAATTTAGTAAAAGTATGCAAATAAGACCAAGTTGCTGCTTTGCAAATCTGATCAACAGAAGCTTCATTCCTAAAAGCCCAGGAAGTAGAAACTGACCTAGTAGAATGAGCCGTAATCCTCTGAGGCGGGGACTTACCCGTCTCCAAATAAGCATGATGAATCAAAAACTTTAACCAAGATGCCAAAGAAATGGCAGAAGCCTTCTGACCTTTCCTAGAACCAGAAAAGATAACAAATAGACTAGAAGTCTTTCTGCAATCTTTAGTAGCTTCAACATAATATTTCAAAGCTCTTACTACATCCAAAGAATGTAAAGATCTCTCCAGAGAATTCTTAGGATTAGGACACAATGAAGGGACAACAATTTCTCTACTAATGTTGTTGGAATTCACAACTTTAGGTAAAAATTTAAATGAAGTCCGCAAAACCGCCTTATCCTGATGAAAAATCAGAAAAGGAGATACACAAGAAAGAGCAGATTATTCAAAAACTCTTCTAGCAGAAGAGATGGCCAAAAGGAACAATACTTTCCAAGAAAGTAATTTAATGTCCAGAGAATGCATAGGCTCAAACGGAGGAGCCTGTAAAACTTTCAAAACCAAATTAAGACTCCAAGGAGGAGAGATTGATTTAATGACAGGCTTGATATGAACCAAAATAAAAAGAGAGAAGCGCTCAACCTGGAAACGAACAATAGCATAATAGCTTGTTCTATGGCTAGTTACCACCCAAGAAGCAGCCTCTTTTTGCTCAACATGTGCCTTTCACGGAGAAAAACTTTCCTGAAGCATATCAGTCTGATACTGACTTCACAGTACAGTCCTTGCCCAGTGTGCTTAGAGGAATGTGGGTGCACCTCACTGACGAGGCCCATAGGAGGCCGAAACGATCATCTGGGGTTGTCATGTTCCTTGTTCAGAGGAGAATTGCCTGGTATTTCGGGGCTGGACTGACCTTACTTGGCGGGATCAGACTGATATACTTGAGGAAAGTTTTCTTCTGTGAAAAGCACACTGGTCTAAAAGAGGCTGCTTCCGGGTGGTAAATCGCCATAGAACAAGCCACTGAGCTGTTGTTCGTTCCTGGTAGAGCGCTTCTCTCTTCGTATGCAAATTATTATGACCCTGGGGAAGTCTCCCTATGGGTGATGGGGGAAACCAGATGTGGACTCCTTGCCCAGTGTGCTTAGAGGAATGTGGCTGCACCTCATTGACGAGGCCCATAGGAGGCCGAAACGATCGTTTGGGGTTGTCATGTTCCTTGTTCAGAGAAGAATTGCCTGGTATTTTTTGGGGCTGGACTGACCTTACTTGGTGGGATCAGACTGATATACTTCAGGAAAGTTTTCTTCTGTGAAAAGCACACTGGTCTAAAAGAGGCTGCTTCCGTGTGGTAGATCGCCATAGAACAAGCCACTGAGCTGTTTCGTTCCTGGTAGAGCGCTTCTCTCTTCGTATGCTTGATATGAACCAAAGCCTGTACAAAACAATGAATATTAGGAAGATTAGCAATTTTTCTGTGGAACAGAACAGAAAGAGCAGAGATTTGTCCTTTCAAGGAACTTGCAGACAAACCCTTATCTAAACCATCCTGAAGAAACTGTAAAATTCTAGGAATTCTAAAAGAATGCCAAGAGAATTTATGAGAAGAACACCATGAAATGTAAGTCTTCCAAACTCGGTAATAAATCTTTCTAGACACAGATTTACGAGCCTGTAACATATTATTAATCACTGAGTCAGAGAAACCTCTGACTAAGCACTAAGCGTTCAATCTCCATACCTTCAAATTTAATGATTTGAGATCCTGATGGAAAAATGGACCTTGAGATAGAAGGTCTGGCCTTAACGGAAGTGGCCAAGGTTGGCAACTGTACATCCGAACAAGATCCGCATACCAAAACCTGTGTGGCCACGCTGGAGCCACCAGCAGTACAAACTAACGCTCCATTATGATTTTGGAAATCACTCTTGGAAGAAGAACTAGAGGCGGAAAGATATAAGCAGGTTAATAACTCCAAGGAAGTGTCAACGCATCCACTGCTTCCGCCTGAGGATCCCTGGACCTGGACAGGTACCTGGGAAGTTTCCTGTTTTGATAAGCCATCAGATCTATTTCTGGAAGCCCCCACATCTGAACAATCTGAAAAAACACATCTGGGTGAAGAGACCACTCTCCCTGATGTAAAGTCTGGCGACTGAGATAATCCGCTTCCCAATTGTCTATACCTGGGATATGGACCGCAGAAATTAGACAGGAGCTGGATTACGCCCATGATACTTCTTTCATAGCTGGAGGACTGTGAGTCCCACCTTAATGATTGACATACGCCACGGTTGTGACATTGTCTGTCTGAAAACAAATAAACTGTTCTCTCTTCAGAAGAGGCCAAAACTGAAGAGCTCTGAGAATGGCATGGAGTTCCAAAGTATTGATTGGTAATCTCGCCTCTTGAGATTTCCAAACCCCCTGCGCTGTCAGAGATCCCCAGACAGCTCCCCAACCTGAAAGACTTGCATCTGTTGTGATCACAGTCCAGGTTGGACGAACAAAAGAGGCCCCCTGAACTATACGATGGGGATCTAACCACCAAGTCATAGATAGTCGAACATTGGGATTTAAGGATATTAATTGTGATATCCTTGTATAATCCCTGCACCATTGGTTCAGCATACAAAACTGAAGAGGTCTCATGTGAAAATGAGCAAAGGGGATCGCGTCCGATGCTGCAGTCATGAGACCTAAAACCTCCATGCACATAGTTACTGAAGGGAATGATTGAGACTGAAGGTTCCGACAAGCTGCAACCAATTTCAGATGTCTCTTGTCTGTTAGAGACAAAGTCATGGATACTGAATCTATTTGGAAACCTAAAAATGTTACCCTTGTCTGAGGAATCAAATAACTTTTTGGTAAATTGATTCTCCAGCCATGTCTTTGAAGAAACAACACTAGCTGATTTGTGTGAGATTCTGCAGAACGTAAAGACTGAGCAAGTACCAAGATATCGTCCAAATAAGGAAACACCGCAATACCCTGCTCTCTGATTAGAGAGTAAGACACAGAGAACCTTTGAAAAGATCCTTGGAGCTGTTGCTAGGCCAAAAGGAAGAGCAACAAATTGGTAATGCTTGTCTAGAAAAGAGACTCTCAGGAACTGATGGCGATCTGGATGAATCGGAATATGAAGATATGCATCCTGTAAGTCTATTGTGGACATATAATGCCCTTGCTGAACAAAAGGCAGAATAGTCCTTATAGTCACCATTTTGAATGTTGGTATTCTCACAGAATGGTTCAAAAGTTTTAGATCCAGAACTGGTCTGAAAGAATTCTCCTCCTTTGGGACAATCAACAGATTTGAATAAAACCCCAGACCCCGTTCCTGAACAGGAACTGGCACAATTACCCCAGATACCTCCAGGTCTGAAGCACACTTCAGGGAAGCCTGGGTTCACTGGAATGCGTGAAAGAAATTAATTTCTCACAGGCGGTCTTACTTTGAAACCTATTCTGTACCCTTGAGAAACAATGTTCTGAATCCAATGATTTTGGATTGAATTGATCCAAACATCCTTGAAGAATTTTAGTCTGCCCCCTACCAGCTGAGCTGGAATGAGGGCCGCACCTTCATGCGGACTTGGGGGCTGATTTAGATCTTTTAAATGGCTTGGATTTATTCCAGACTGAAGAAGGCTTCCAATTGGAAACCGTTCCCTTAGGGGAAGGATCAGGTTTCTGTTCCTTATTTTGTCGAAAGGAACGAAAACAATTAGCAGCTTTAAATTTACACTTAGATTTTTTTATCCTGAGGCAAAAAAGCTCCCTTCCCCCCCAGTGACAGTTGAAATAATTGAATCCAACTGAGAACCAAATTATTTATTACCTTGGAAAGAAATAGATAGCAACGTTGATTTAGAAGTCATGTCAGCGTTCCAAGATTTAAGCCATAAAGCTCTTCTATCTAATATAGCTAAAGACATATATCTGACATCAATTCTGATATAAAAAATTGCATCACAAATGAAATTATTAGCATGTTGAATTAACTTAACAATGCTATACACATTATGATCTGATACTTGTTGCGCTAGGGTTTCCAACCAAAAAGTTGAAGCAGCTGCAACATCAGCCAAAGAAATAGCAGGCCTAAGAAGATGACCTGAACATAAATAAGCATTCCTTAGATAAGATTCAAGTTTCCTATCTAAAGGATCTTTAAAAGAAGTACTATCTGCCGTAGGAATAGTAGTACGTTTAGCAAGAGTAGAGATGGCCCCATCAACTTTGGGGATCTTTTCCCAAAACTCCAATCTAGAGCTGCAACAACTAATCGTCATAATCGATAATAATCGATTATGAAAATAGTTGTCAACGAATCTCATAATCGATTAATCGATTAGTTGGTTTGCAATTAGTTGGTCTGTGCACAACACCAGCTTCTTCACTCCAATGAGTTCCTGCATATGGTATTGTGTTTTATGGTTATGTCCTTAGCCTAAAGCAGTGATTTTTAACCTTTTTTTTGCCGTGGCACACTTTTTTACATTAAAAAATCCCGTGGCACACCACCATCCCAAAATTTAAAAAAAAATCACAAATTGTAGCCTAATACAGCATATATATATATATATATATATACACACATACACACAAACACACATATACTGTATGTATTGTGCTGTTATGCCATACCTCCTACAAACTACCCCTGCACTGGGAGTAAAAAACAAGCAAAGTTTAAAAAATATGTCACACTGATGTCAGTCTGCCGTGGCACACCTGAGGATCTCTCACGGCACACTAGTGTGCCACGGCACACTGGTTGAAAAACACTGGCCTAAAGGATGTCTACAGACGTCTACTTTTCACTTTTTCAGGACAGTATACGTTTACAACTAACCCTGGCTTATGTGCAACCCAGATATAATAGTCCTCATTCGGATTGTTTATATTAAATCTGGTGATTTGGAACTATGCTTTTCATTATATAGTGCCAAGCTTGTTGTTTACACCTTGCCCCTAGATTGATGGGAGTTATTTAAATTGATGTGCACTATTATCTGTTTGCACAATTATTAGTAGATCGCTTGCTATTGCTGATTATATGTACAGTACTGTATACATAAATGTGTAAGGCTTTGTCCTGTTATTGATATACAGTACTTAGCGCTTCTGATTTATTTTTTTTATATATATTTTTAATAAATTGTGGTAATATGTACCAGATTCAACCTTTATAAGTATATTTCTTTCATGTAATTAACAAGAGTCCATGAGCTAGTGACGTATGGGATATACATTCCTACCAGGAGGGGCAAAGTTTCCCAAACCTTAAAATGCCTATAAATACACCCCTCACCACACCCACAAATCAGTTTTACAAACTTTGCCTCCAAGGGAGGTGGTGAAGTAAGTTTGTGCTAGATTCTACGTTGATATGCGCTCCGCAGCAAGTTGGAGCCCGGTTTTCCTCTCAGCGTGCAGTGAATGTCAGAGGGATGTGAAGAGAGTATTGCCTATTGAATGCAGTGATCTCCTTCTACGGGGTCTATTTCATAAGGTTCTCTGTTATCGGTCGTAGAGATTCATCTCTTACCTCCCTTTTCAGATCGACGATATACTCTTATATTTACCATTTCCTCTACTGATTCTCGTTTCAGTACTGGTTTGGCTTTCTACAAACATGTAGATGAGTGTCCTGGGGTAAGTAAGTCTTATTTTCTGTGACACTCTAAGCTATGGTTGGGCACTTTATTTATAAAGTTCTAAATATATGTATTCAAACATTTATTTGCCTTGTCTCAGAATGTTCAACTTTCCTTATTTTCAGACAGTCAGTTTCATATTTGGGATTATGCATTGAATTATCATATTTTTTCTTACCTCAAAAATTTGACTTTTTTCCCTGTGGGCTGTTAGGCTCGCGGGGGCTGAAAATGCTTCATTTTATTGCGTCATTCTTGGCGCGGACTTTTTTGGCGCAAAAATTCTTTTCCGTTTCCGGCGTCATACGTGTCGCCGGAAGTTGCGTCATTTTTTGACGTTATTTTGCGCCAAAAATGTCGGCGTTCCGGATGTGGCGTCATTTTTGGCGCCAAAAGCATTTAGGCGCCAAATAATGTGGGCGTCTTATTTGGCGCTAAAAAATATGGGCGTCGCTTTTGTCTCCACATTATTTCAGTCTCATTTTTCATTTGCTTCTGGTTGCTAGAAGCTTGATGTTTGGCATTTTTTCCCATTCCTGAAACTGTCTTATAAGGAATTTGATCTATTTTGCTTTATATGTTGTTTTTTCTCTTACATATTGCAAGATGTCTCACGTTGCATCTGAGCCAGAAGATACTACAGGAAAACCACTGCCTGCTGGATCTACCAAAGCTAAGTGTATCTGCTGTAAACTTTTGGTAGCTATTCCTCCAGCTGTTGTTTGTAATAATTGTCATGACAAACTTGTTAAAGCAGATAATATTTCCTTTAGTGATGTACCATTGCCTGTTGCAGTTCCCTCAACATCTAAGGTGCAGAATGTTCCTGATAACATAAGAGATTTTGTTTCTGAATCCATAAAGAAGGCTTTGTCTGTTATTTCTCCTTCTAGTAAACGTAAAAAGTCTTTTAAATCTTCTCTCTCTACAGATGAATTTTTAAATGAACACCATCATTCTGATTCTTTGGACTCTTCTGGTTCAGAGGATTCTATCTCAAAGATTGATGCTGATAAATCTTCATATTTATTTAAGATGGAATTTATTCGCTCTTTACTTAAAGAAGTACTAATTGCTTTAGAAATAGAGGATTCTAGTCCTCTTGATACTAATTCTATACGTTTGGATAAGGTTTTTAAAGCTCCTGCGGTTATTCCAGAAGTCTTTCCTGTTCCTAATGCTATTTCTGCTGTAATTTCCAAGGAATGGGATAAATTGGGTAATTCATTTACTCCTTCTAAACGTTTTAAGCAATTATATCCTGTTCCGCCTGACAGGTTAGAATTTTGGGACAAAATCCCTAAAGTTGATGGGGCTATTTCTACCCTTGCTAAACGTACTACCATTCCTACGTCAGATGGTACCTCGTTTAAGGATCCTTTAGATAGAAAACTTGAATCTTTTCTAAGAAAAGCTTATCTATGTTCAGGTAATCTTCTTAGACCTGCTATATCATTGGCTGATGTTGCTGCAGCTTCAACTTTTTGGTTGGAAACTCTAGCGCAACAAGTAACAAATCGTGATTCTCATGATATTATTATTCTTCTCCAGCATGCTAATAATTTCATCTGTGATGCCATTTTTGATATTATTAGAGTTGATGTTAGGTTTATGTCTCTGG
>NW_026511512.1:0-21584 GCF_027579735.1 Bombina bombina
TTATAGGATGTATTTTTTGTTTTTGGTGTGCTTATGTATATTATTTTTATTTCCAGGATGTATTTAATGGAATAGGTAAAGAATCTACCTCTTTAGTGGTCCCCCTGGGGGTTTGTTTGTCTTTTTTTTTTTTTTCTCCTCAGAGGCTTTCTGGTGTGCCCTTCATCCCTGTCCGATCCCCCCTCTTCCCCCGCCGCCTCCTTTTTTTTTTTTTTTTTCCTCCAGAAACAGTCATGGCTTTTCTTAAATGGTTATGCGGGTTCCACTTAAAATAACATCGTGGAATATCGGGGGAATAACCTCCCCAATAAAGAGAAAAGCAATAATTAATCATTTAGCAAAACAAAAATCTGATATTGCTTTCCTTCAAGAGCTACATCTGAAAGAGGTAGAGATACCAAAATTACGCACTAAATGGGTTGGGGAAGTGATAGCTGCACCGTATAATGCCCGTAAAAGAGGTGTTGCAATCCTCTTTAATAAGACACTTGAATATAAAATAGAATCTACACATATTGATCAGGAAGGCCAATTTATAATTATTGAGATAACACATAAAAATACACATTATGTATTGTGTAACATATATGGACCGAACATAGTCGATAAAGAATTCTGGAATAAAATGGTACAATATTTGCAAAAATTTATGGGCCAAAATTTGATAATAGCGGGGGATTTCAATCTAATATCAGACCAGATGTTGGACAGGGACAGTAATGCCCCCAGGTACATACGAGACAGGAAAACATATATTTTAAAGAAAATATGTAGACAACTGGGCCTGATAGATATCTGGCGCCTACAGCATCCTGACTTGAGAGCTTTTACGTGTTTATCAAAAGGCCAACAGTCTTTGTCACGGATAGATTTTTTTTTTAGTTCCTGTAGCATTGAGTGGTTTGGAGTGGGAATCAGAGATAGGGGATATAGTAATCTCCGATCATGCAGTAATATCTCTGACATTAAATTCATCCGGATTACGTAGGTCTACTAACCATGCTATCTTTTTTCCTAAATATTTGGTTAATGATACTCATTTCCAAAACTGGCTATGCAGACAGTGGCAGGAATATCATGGGCTGAATAGTGCTTTTAAGGATAAACCGGAACTTTTTTGGGAAGCAGCTAAAGCTGTTTTGCGAGGGGAAATCAAGAACTATATGTGTAAGCGTAAAAGAAAGGCTAACCAGCAGGAATTACAATTATCTAACCGGGTTAAGAATGCATATAAAATATATTTAGAATCCCGGTCAAATAGTAATTGGCAGAAATACTTGGAGGCTAAATCAGCCTATGATATTCATGCCAAACAAAAATCCGCGTTAGAATCACAAAGACAGAAAAGTATCTATAGTGGATTTGCAAGGAGATCAGCAAAATTTATGGCAAGGTTAACTAAGGATACCCGCAGGAATAATATTACGGCTATCAGATCTAATAAAGATAGATTTATCAATAATCAGGATATAACGAAAGTATTTTATGATTATTTCACCAAATTGTATAGTGCTGAAGATCACGACATAGATAGTAGGAAAAGTTTTTGGGATAAAGTTAAGATACCTAAAATTCCAGCTGAAATATTAATAGAAATTAACAGTTTGATTACGGCAGAAGAGATCAGTCTGGCTATTAAGTCAGCTAAAACTAATAAAGCAACAGGGCCAGACTGTTTGCCTATAGAATTCTATAGGATCCTTCATCAGCAGATAGTACCCTCATTGGCAGAGTTATTCAATTAATATTTCTTTCATGTAATTAGCAAGAGTCCATGAGCTAGTGACGTATGGGATATACATTCCTACCAGGAGGGGCAAAGTTTCCCAAACCTCAAAATGCCTACAAATACACCCCTCACCACACCCACAAATCAGTTTTACAAACTTTGCCTCCTATGGAGGTGGTGAAGTAAGTTTGTGCTAGATTCTACGTTGATATGCGCTCCGCAGCAGGTTGGAGCCCGGTTTTCCTCTCAGCGTGCAGTGAATGTCAGAGGGATGTGAGGAGAGTATTGCCTATTTTGAATGCAGTGATCTCCTTCTACGGGGTCTATTTCATAGGTTCTCTGTTATCGGTCGTAGAGATTCATCTCTTACCTCCCTTTTCAGATCGACGATATACTCTTATATATATATATATATATATATATATATATATATATATATATATATATATATATATATATATATATATATATATATATATATATATATATATATATATATATATATATACCATTACCTCTGCTGATTTTCGTTTCAGTACTGGTTTGGCTTTCTACAAACATGTAGATGAGTGTCCTGGGGTAAGTAAGTCTTATTTTCTGTGACACTCTAAGCTATGGTTGGGCACTTTTATATAAAGTTCTAAATATATGTATTCAAACATTTATTTGCCTTGACTCAGGATGTTCAACATTCCTTATTTTCAGACAGTCAGTTTCATATTTGGGATAATGCACTTGAATCAATTATTTTTCTTACCTTAAAAATTTGACTTTTTTCCCTGTGGGCTGTTAGGCTCGCGGGGGCTGAAAATGCTTCATTTTATTGCGTCATTCTTGGCGCGGACTTCTTTTGCGCCAAAAAATGTCGGCGTTCCGGAAGTGGCGTCATTTTTGGCGCCAAAAGCATTTAGGCGCCAAATAATGTGGGCGTCTTATTTGGCGCTAAAAAAATATGGGCGTCGCTTTTGTCTCCACATTATTTAAGTCTCATTTTTCTTTGCTTCTGGTTGCTAGAAGATTGTTCCTTGGCATTTTTTCCCATTCCTGAAACTGTCATTTAAGGAATTTGATCAATTTTGCTTTATATGTTGTTTTTTCTCTTACATATTGCAAGATGTCTCACGTTGCATCTGAGTCAGAAGATACTTCAGGAAAATCGCTGTCTGGTGCTGGAACTACCAAAGCTAAGTGTATCTGCTGTAAACTTTTGGTAGCTGTTCCTCCAGCTGTTGTTTGTATTAATTGTCATGACAAACTTGTTAATGCAGATAATATTTCCTTTAGTAATGTACCATTACCTGTTGCAGTTCCATCAACATCTAATGTTCAGAATGTTCCTGATAACATAAGAGATTTTGTTTCTGAATCCATCAAGACGGCTATGTCTGTTATTCCTCCTTCTAGTAAACATAAAAAATCTTTTAAAACTTCTCTTTATACAGATGAATTTTTAAATGAACATCATCATTCTGATTCTAATGACTCTTCTGGTTCAGAGGATTCTGTCTCAGAGGTTGATGCAGATAAAACTTCATATTTATTTAAAATGGAATTTATTCGTTCTTTACTTAAAGAAGTACTAATTGCTTTAGAAATTGAGGATTCTGGTCCTCTTGATACTAAATCTAAACGTTTAGATAAGGTCTTTAAATCTCCTGTGGTTATTCCAGAAGTTTTTCCTGTTCCTGGTGCTATTTCTGAAGTAATTTCCAGAGAATGGAATAATTTGGGTAATTCATTTACTCCTTCTAAACGTTTTAAGCAATTATATCCTGTGCCGTTTGACAGATTAGAATTTTGGGACAAAATCCCTAAAGTTGATGGGGCTATTTCTACCCTTGCTAAACGTACTACTATTCCTACGTCCGATGGTACTTCCTTTAAGGATCCTTTAGATAGGAAAATTGAATCCTTTCTAAGAAAAGCTTATCTGTGTTCAGGTAATCTTCTTAGACCTGCTATATCATTGGCTGATGTTGCTGCAGCTTCAACTTTTTGGTTGGAAACTTTAGCGCAACAAGTAACAGATCATGATTCTCATAATATTATTATTCTTCAACATGCTAATAATTTTATCTGTGATGCCATTTTTTATATTATCAGAGTTGATGTCAGGTTTATGTCTCTAGCTATTTTAGCTAGAAGAGCTTTATGGCTTAAAACTTGGAATGCTGATATGTCTTCTAAATAGACTCTACTTTCCATTTCTTTCCAGGGTAACAAATTATTTGGTTCTCAGTTGGATTCTATTATCTCAACTGTTACTGGTGGGAAAGGAACTTTTTTACCACAGGATAAAAAATCTAAGGGTAAAAACAGGGCTAATAATCGTTTTCGTTCCTTTCGTTTCAACAAAGAACAAAAGCCTGATCCTTCATCCTCAGTAGCAGTTTCAGTTTGGAAACCATCTCCAGTCTGGAATAAATCCAAGCCTTCTAGAAAAGCAAAGCCAGCTTCTAAGTCCACATGAAGGTGCGGCCCTCATTCCAGCTCAGCTGGTAGGGGGCAGGTTACGTTTTTTCAAAGAAATTTGGATCAATTCTGTTCACAATCTTTGGATTCAGAACATTGTTTCAGAAGGGTACAGAATTGGTTTCAAGATAAGACCTCCTGCAAAGAGATTTTTTCTTTCCCGTGTCCCAGTAAATCAAGTGAAAGCTCAAGCATTTCTGAAATGTGTTTCAGATCTAGAGTTGGCTGGAGTAATTATGCCAGTTCCAGTTCTGGAACAGGGGCTGGGGTTTTATTCGAATCTCTTCATTGTACCAAAGAAGGAGAATTCCTTCAGACCAGTTCTGGATCTAAAAATATTGAATCGTTATGTAAGGATACCAACGTTCAAAATGGTAACTGTAAGGACTATCTTGCCTTTTGTTCAACAAGGGCATTATATGTCCACAATAGATTTACAGGATGCATATCTGCATATTCCGATTCATCCAGATCATTATCAGTTCCTGAGATTCTCTTTTCTGGACAAGCATTACCAGTTTGTGGCTCTGCCGTTTGGCCTAGCTACAGCTCCAAGAATTTTTACAAAGGTTCTCGGTGCCCTTCTGTCTGTAATCAGAGAACAGGGTATTGTGGTATTTCCTTATTTGGACGATATCTTGGTACTTGCTCAGTCTTTACATTTAGCAGAATCTCATACGAATCGACTTGTGTTGTTTCTTCAAGATCATGGTTGGAGGATCAATTCACTAAAAAGTTCATTGACTCCTCAGACAAGGGTAACCTTTTTGGGTTTCCAGATAGATTCAGTGTCCATGACTCTGTCTTTGACAGACAAGAGACGTCTAAAATTGATTTCAGATTGTCGAAACCTTCAGTCACAATCATTCCCTTCGGTAGCCTTATGCATGGAAATTCTAGGTCTTATGACTGCTGCATCGGACGCGATCCCCTTTGCTCGTTTTCACATGCGACCTCTTCAGCTCTGTATGCTGAATCAATGGTGCAGGGATTACACAAAGATATCTCAATTAATATCTTTAAAACCGATTGTACGACACTCTCTAACGTGGTGGACAGATCACCAGCGTTTAATTCAGGGGTCTTCTTTTGTTCTTCCGACCTGGACTGTAATTTCAACAGATGCAAGTCTTACAGGTTGGGGAGCTGTGTGGGCACAAGGAGTTTGGGAATCTCAGGAGGTGAGATTACCGATCAATATTTTGGAACTCCGTGCAATTTTCAGAGCTCTTCAGTCTTGGCCTCTTCTGAAGAGAGAATCGTTCATTTGTTTTCAGACAGACAATGTCACAACTGTGGCATACATCAATCATCAAGGAGGGACTCACAGTCCTCTGGCTATGAAAGAAGTATCTCGAATTCTGGTTTGGGCGGAATCCAGCTCCTGTCTAATCTCTGCGGTTCATATCCCAGGTATAGACAATTGGGAAGCGGATTATCTCAGTCGCCAAACGTTGCATCCGGGCGAATGGTCTCTTCACCCAGAGGTATTTCTTCAGATTGTTCAAATGTGGGAGCTTCCAGAAATAGATCTGATGGCGTCTCATCTAAACAAGAAACTTCCCAGGTATCTGTCCAGATCCCGGGATCCTCAGGCGGAAGCAGTGGATGCATTATCACTTCCTTGGAAGTATCATCCTGCCTATATCTTTCCGCCTCTAGTTCTTCTTCCAAGAGTAATCTCCAAGATTCTGAAGGAATGCTCGTTTGTTCTGCTGGTAGCTCCGGCATGGCCTCACAGGTTTTGGTATGCGGATCTTGTCCGGATGGCCTCTTGCCATCCGTGGACTCTTCCGCTAAGACCAGACCTTCTGTCGCAAGGTCCTTTTTTCCATCAGGATCTCAAATCCTTAAATTTAAAGGTATGGAGATTGAACGCTTGATTCTTGGGCAAAGAGGTTTCTCTGACTCTGTGATTAATACTATGTTACAGACTTGTAAATCTGTATCTAGAGATATATATTATAGAGTCTGGAAGACTTATATTTCTTGGTGTCTTTCTCATCATTTTTCTTAGCATTCTTTTATAATTCCGAGAATTTTACAGTTTCTTCAGGATGGTTTAGATAAAGGTTTATCCGCAAGTTCTTTGAAAGGACAAATCTCTGCTCTTTCTGTTCTTTTTCACAGAAAGATTGCTAATCTTCCTGATATTCATTGTTTTGTACAAGCTTTGGTTCGTATAAAACCTGTCATTAAGTCAATTTCTCCTCCTTGGAGTTTGAATTTGGTTCTGGGGGCTCTTCAAACTCCTCCTTTTGAACCCATGCATTCATTGGACATTAAATTACTTTCTTGGAAAGTTTTGTTCCTTTTGGCGATCTCTTCTGCCAGCAGAGTCTCTGAATTATCTGCTCTTTCTTGTGAGTCTCCTTTTCTGATTTTTCAACAGGATAAGGCGGTGTTGCGAACTTCTTTTGAATTTTTACCTAAGGTTGTGAATTCCAACAACATTAGTAGAGAAATTGTGGTTCCCTCATTATGTCCTAATCCTAAGAATTCTAAGGAGAAATCGTTGCATTCTTTGGATGTTGTTAGAGCTTTGAAATATTATGTTGAAGCTACTAAGTCTTTCCGAAAGACTTCTAGTCTATTTGTTATCTTTTCCGGTTCTAGAAAAGGCCAGAAAGCTTCTGCCGTTTCTTTGGCATCTTGGTTGAAATCTTTAATTCATCATGCCTATGTCGAGTCGGGTAAAACTCCGCCTCAAAGGATTACAGCTCATTCTACTAGGTCAGTTTCTACTTCCTGGGCGTTTAAGAATGAAGCTTCGGTTGATCAGATTTGCAAAGCAGCAACTTGGTCCTCTTTGCATACTTTTACTAAATTCTACCATTTTGATGTATTTTCTTCTTCTGAAGCAGTTTTTGGTAGAAAAGTACTTCAGGCAGCGGTTTCAGTTTGAATCTTCTGTTTGTTTTTCATTAAACTTTATTTTGGGTGTGGATTATTTTCAGCAGGAATTGGCTTTCTTTATTTTATCCCTCCCTCTCTAGTGACTCTTGCGTGGAAAGATCCACATCTTGGGTAGTCATTATCCCATACGTCACTAGCTCATGGACTCTTGCTAATTACATGAAAGAAAACATAATTTATGTAAGAACTTACCTGATAAATTCATTTCTTTCATATTAGCAAGAGTCCATGAGGCCCGCCCTTATTTTGTGGTGGTTATGATTTTTTTGTATAAAGCACAATTATTCCAATTCCTTATTTTATATGCTTTCGCACTTTTTTCTTATCACCCCACTTCTTGGCTATTCGTTAAACTGATTTGTGGATGTGGTGAGGGGTGTATTTGTAGGCATTTTGAGGTTTGGGAAACTTTGCCCCTCCTGGTAGGAATGTATATCCCATACGTCACTAGCTCATGGACTCTTGCTAATATGAAAGAAATGAATTTATCAGGTAAGTTCTTACATAAATTATGTTTTTTTTAAGAATAATAAATGCTCTACAAATTTTGCCGCTGCGACAGTATCTTTAATTCCAAAAAAAACAGATCCTGAACTTCTTGATGCATATAGGCTTATTTCTGTCTTAAATACAGATTATAAACTACTCGCAACGATTTTAGCGAAGAGATTGAGTCCGCATTTAGGACTATTAATTCATGAGAATCAGGCAGGGTTTATGATTAGGAGAAACCCGGCTAAAAATATAAGAAAAATCATGACCCTACTAGATTATTTCTGGAACAAATTTAGAACATCTGGGCATAAAGATATGGTTGATCTAGCTTTACTAACGGTAGACGCCGAAAAGGCGTTCGACCGGATATCCTGTAAACATTTATTCTCTTCATTAGAACAGTTTGGACTGACTGGACAAGTGTATGAATTTGTACGCATAATTTATTCAACACCCAATTCAACGCTGCTTGTCAACGGTGAATTGTCACAACGATTAGTATTACACAGGGGTACACGTCAAGGTTGCCCTTTGTCCCCATTACTTTTTAACTTATCGTTAGAACCATTAGCGATCTGGTTGCGTCAACAACTGGATGGAATCCAGATAGGTGATCAGAAACTGAGAGTTTTAATGTATGCTGACGATATACTGTTATGTTTAAGTAATACTAAAAAGACCTTGCCCCTTGTGTTAGATATGTTTGAAACTTTTGGTGCCATTTCTGGCTACAAAATTAATGTATCTAAATCTGAATTGTTATGGATCAATAAAAGGGAGCAAGATAATAAATTTCCTTTTAGAGAAACCTCTCAGATAACATATTTGGGAATTAAACTTAGTGTCAATCCGGAGGAATGGTATCAGCTGAATTTCGCTAAAAGTTTTTTGGATTGTAAAAAGAAATTGGAAGATTGGTTGAATTTACCTATTTCATTAACAGCAAGAGTTACGCTAATAAAAACTATTATTTTTCCAAAATTGTTTTATCTAATCCAAAACATTCCAATACCTGTACATAAGGCGGATATAATTAAATATAATAAGGCCTGTGCTAAATTTATTTGGAGAGGTGCAAAGGTTCGTATTGCAGTTGGTAGACTAATGAATAATAGTGAAGCAGCAGGCCTTAAACTTCCGAATATACAGTTATATAGTCTGGCATCTAGAGCTAAAATTGCGGTAGACTGGTTAACAGAACAAGATCAAGTGGCGGCGGCTGCATGGGAAACTGCGGTGATAGCCCCTTTTAGTTTAGGCGCTATCTTGCATTCTCCAATTACTATATTGCCTTCGACAATTTTCTGGTGGTTACTAGATCGGTCTCCCTATGTCTCTGGATTTTTACCTATTATTGGTAATCCGTCTTTCCCTCCAGGGTTGTCCAATAGAGTCTTTAGGGACTGGGCCATAAAGGGGCTTGTTCATGTTAGACAAATAGTAGATATGGACCTTAACCCAATTCCATTTCAGGAACTAAGTAACCAATATGGCCTTGTGAATAAAGACTTTTATGCCTACTTACAATTAAGACATCTGATATCTGAATTAAAACATAAATATGGGTCAGAATGGGCTTTTGGTGAGTTACAAGCCAGGATTAATATGTATAGGATAGGGTTCTATTCAATCAGACCATTTTATTCATTATTTAATCAAAAAGCCTCAGATGACCAAGTAGGGTATATTGTGGGAAGATGGAGTAAGATATTTCCAGAGATGGATAGAGAAATTTTAGAGAATTCTTTCAAAATACTAGATAAAAGTTGGGCCCTGACCTCTTGGAAAGAATCCCAGATTAAATTATCATTAATGATTTATCATACTCCGGAGAGATTATCTCGATGGTATAAAACTAGGAAACTTTGCCCACGATGTAGTGCTTCTAACGCGGATTTATTACACTGTTTTTGGGCTTGCCCGAAGATTGGTCAGTTTTGGGCAAAAAAAATTTATTGGATGAAGGTAATTTTGAACTTGGACTATGACATCCAACCATTGGAAAAAATTTTTTTGGTAAAACCACAGAATGTTCAATACCAAGCTAAATTAATTAATACAATTATTTTGGTGGGTCGTATCTTAATTTTAAGATCTTGGAAGGCCATATCCGCTCCCAGCCTGAAACAATTAAAGAGAGCATTAGTCTCTCAATATACTTTTGAACAATATAGCTTATCAAATCCAACAGATTAACGACTTGCAGTGTTTTTTAGTCAGTGGAGGTTGTTTATATTATCTTGTCCTCCGGCAATACACGTTACCTTAGTAAAACCATTTAGGAAATCATCCTATCTGCAGGTTCAAGTTTTGGCTGGTCATCTTCCAAGGGCCTGGTTAGGGGAGGACGGGGAGGAGGAGGTTGGGAGGGAGTGAAACCAGAGGATATTTAAGTTTTTTTTTGTTTTTTGTTTTTTTTTTCTTCTCCCTTTTCCTCTCCCTTCCCCCCACTAAAGATAGGATATTTCTATAAATTATTTCAATTGTTGTTTTTCTGTAATAAGAATTCTATCATGACTATATGCAATTGGTATGTGTTGGAATTGGATTCTGATTTAATGTGAATTTTAAGTTGCATTTTTATTGTTGTTGAATATATATGTTGAAATAAAATAATTAAAAAAAAAAAAAAAAAAGCAGGAGAAGGCTTCGGTGATTCTGATAGCGCATGCGTGGCCACGCAGGACTTGGTATGCAGACCTAGTGGACATGTCATTTGTCCCACCATGGACACTGCCAATGAGGCAGGATCTTCTAATACAGGGTCCGTTCAAGCATCCAAATTTAGTTTCTCTACGTCTGACTGCTTGGAGATTGAACGCTTAATTCTATCAAAGCGTGGGTTCTCTGAGTCAGTTATAGATACTCTGATTCAGGCTAGAAAGCCTGTCACCAGGAAAATCTACCATAAGATATGGCGGAAATATCTTTGTTGGTGTTAATCCAAGGGTTACTCATGGAGTAAGATTAGGATACCCAGGATATTGTCCTTTCTCCAAGAATGACTGGAGAAAGGATTGTCAGCTAGTTCCTTAAAAGGACAAATATCTGCTTTGTCTATCCTGTTACACAAGCGTCTGGCAGAGGTACCAGACGTTCAAGCGTTTGCTCAGGCTTTAGTCAGAATCAAGCCTGTCTATAAACCTGTGGCTCCGCCATGGAGTTTGAATCTAGTTCTTTCAGTTCTTCAAGGGGTTCCGTTTGAACCTTTACATTCCATAGACATTAAGTTGTTATCTTGGAAAGTTTTGTTTTTGATAGCTATCTCTTCTGCTCGAAGAGTTTCAGAATTATCTGCCTTACAGTGTGATTCACCTTACCTGGTGTTCCACGCAGATAAGGTAGTTTTGCGTACCAAGCCTAGTTTTCTTCCTAAAGTTGTTAATAACAAGAATATTAACCAGGAAATAGTTGTTCCTTCTCTGTGTCCTAATCCATCTTTGAAGAAGGAACGTCTATTACACAATCTTGATGTAGTTCGTGCTTTAAAGTTCTATTTACAAGCAACTAAGGATTTCAGACAAACATCTTCCTTGTTTGTTATCTATTCTGGTAAGAGTAGAGGTCAGAAAGCGACTGCTACCTCTTTCCTTTTGGCTGAAAAGCATCATCCGTTTGGCCTATGAGACTACTGGCCAGCAGCCTCCTGAAAGAATTACTGCTCATTCTACCAGAGCAGTGGCTTCCACATGGGCTTTCAAAAATGAGGCTTCTGTTGAACAGATTTGTAAGGCAGCGACTTGGTCTTCACTGCATACTTTTGCCAAATTTTACAAATTCAATACTTTTGCTTCTTCGGAGGCTATTTTTGGGAGAGAGGTTTTGCAAGCAGTGGTGCCTTCCGTTTAAGGTTCCCTCCCTTCATCCGTGTCCTAAAGCTTTGGTATTGGTATCCCACAAGTAAAGGATGAATCCGTGGACTGGATACACCTTGCAAGAGAAAACAGAATTTATGCTTACCTGATAAATTACTTTCTCTTGCGGTGTATCCAGTCCACGGCCCGCCCTGGCATTTAAGTCAGGTAAAAAATTTTTTGTTTAAACTACAGTCACCACTGCACCCTATGGTTTCTCCTTTTTCTTCCTAACCTTTGAATGACTGGGGGGTGGAGCTAGAGGGGGAGCTATATGGACAGCTTTGCTGTGTGCTCTCTTTGCTACTTCCTGTAGGGAATGAGAATATCCCACAAGTAAAGGATGAATCCGTGGACTGGATACACCGCAAGAGAGAGTAATTTATCAGGTAAGCATAAATTCTGTTTTTTCTCTTACATTTGCAAGATGTCTCATTCTGTTCCTGTCTCAGAAATCACTGTTGGATCCCTGCTGACTGGTAACAGTTCTACCAAAGCTAAGTACATTTGTTGTAAACTTGTGGAGGTTATTGTCATGATAAACTTTTACATGCAGAGAGTGTATCCATCAGTAGTAGTTCATTACCTGTTGCTGTTCCCTCAACATATAATGCATAAGATATACCTGTAAATTTAAAAGAATTTATTTCTGATTCTATTCAGAAGGCTTTGTCTGCCATCCTGCCTTCTAATAAACGTAAAAGGACTTTTGAAACTTCTCATAAAGTTGATGTAATTTCAAATGACCGGCAACATGCTGAATTATCCTGCTCTGATGAGGATCTATCTGGTTCAGAAGATCCTACCTCATATATTGACACTGACAAATCTTCTTATTTATTTAAAATAGAGTATATTCGTTCTTTGTTAAAAGAAGTGTTGATTAAATTGGATATGGAGGAAACTAGTCCTCTTGATATTAAAACTAGTAAACGTTTATAAATGTTTGTTTATAAACCTCCTGTGGTTACTCCAAAGGTTTTTCCAGTTCCTGATGCTATTTCTGATATGATTTCTAAGGAATGGAATAGGTCTGGTATTTTTATTCCTTCCTTCTTCAAGGTTTAAAAAATTGTATCCTTCCAGCAGGCAATTTAGAGTTTTGGAAATAAGATCCCCAAAGTTTATGGGGCTGTCTCTACTCTTGCTAAACGTACTACTCCTACGGAAGATAGTACTTCTTTTAAAGATCCTTTAGATAGGAAACTTGAATCTTATCTAAGGAAAGCCTATTTATATTCAGGTCATCTTCTTAGGCCTTTAATTTCTTTGGCTGATGTTGCAGCTGCTTCAACTTTTTGTTTGGAGACTTTAGCGCAACAAGTATTGGATCCTGAATTGTCTAGCATTGTTAACTTGATTCAACATGCTAATAATTTTATTTGTGATGCCATTTTTTATATCATCAAAATTGATGTTAAATCTATGTCTTTAGCTATTTTTGCTAGAAGAGCTTTGTGGCTTAAATCTTGGAATGCTGATGACTTCTAAGTCCAGATTGCTATCTTTCTTTCCAAGGTAATAAGTTATTTGGTTCTCAGTTGGATTCAATAATTTCAACTGTCACTGGGGGGAAGGGCGTATTTTTGCCTCAGGATAAAAGATCTAAGGGTAAATCTAAAGCTTCTAACCGTTTTCGTTCCTTTCGACAAAATAAGGAACAGAAACCTAATCCGTCCCCCAAGGAATCTGTTTCCAATTGGAAGTCTTCCTCAAATTGAAATAAATCCAAGCCATTTAAGAGATTAAAGCCAGCCCCCAAGTCTGCATGAAGGTGCGGCCCTCATTCCAGCTTAGCTGGTAGGGGGCAGATTAAGATTGTTTGGACCAATTCGGTTCAAAATCAATGGATGCAGAGTATTGTCTCTCAGGGGTACAGAATAGGATTGAGTAAGACCGCCTGTGAGAAGATTTTTTCTCCCACGAATTCCAGCAAACCCAGTAAAGGCTCAGGCTTTCCTGAAGTGCGTTTCAGACCTGAAGTTATCAGGGGTAATCATGCCAGTTCCGTTTCAGGAACAGGGTCTGGGGTTTTATTCAAATCTATTCATTGTCCCAAAGAAAGAAAATTCATTCAGACCAGTTCTGGATCTGAAAATTTTGAATTGTTATGTAAGAGTACCAACTTTCAAAATGGTGACTATAAGGACTATTCTGCCTTTTGTTCAGCAAGGACATTGTATGTCCACAATAGACTTACATGATGCATATCTTCATATTCCGATTCATCCAGATCATTATCAGTTTCTGAGATTCTCTTTTCTAGACTAGCATTACCAATTTGTCATTCTTCCTTTTGGCCTAGCGACAGCTCCAAGAATCTTTTCAAAGGTTCTCGGTGCCCTTCTCTCTGTAATCAGAGAACGGGGTATTGCGGTGTTTCCTTATTTGGACGATATCTTGGTACTAGCTCAGTCTTTACATTCTGCATAATCTCACACAAATCAACTAGTGTTGTTTCTTCAAAGACATGGTTGGGGGATCAATTTACTAAAAAGTTCTTTGATTCCTCAGACAAGGGTCACCTTTTTAGGTTTCCAGATAGAGACAGAGTCATGGACACTGAATCTAACAGATAAGAGACAATTAAAATTGGTTTCAGCTTGTCAGAACCTTCAGTCTCAATCATTCCCTTCAGTAGCTATTTGCATGGAAATTTTAGGTCTTATGACTGCAGCATCGGACACGATCCCCTTTGCTCGTTTTCATATGAGACCTCTCCAGCTTTGTATGCTGAATCAATGGTGCAGGGATTATACAAGGATATCACAATTAATATCCTTAAATCCCAATGTTCGACTATTTCTGACTTGGTGGTTAGATCACAATCGTATAGTTCTAGGGGCCTCTATGGTTCGTCCAACCGGGACTGTGATCACAACAGATGCGAGTCTTTCAGGTTGGGGAGCGGTTTGGGGATCTCTGACAGCACAAGGAGTTTGGAAATTTCAAGAGGCGAGATTACCAATCAATATTTTGGAACTCCGTGCAATTTTCAGGGCTCTTCAGGCTTGGCCTCTGTTGAAGAGAGAGCCGTTCATTTGCTTTCAGACAGACAATATCACAGATGTGGCATATGTCAATCATCAGGGTGGGACTCGCAGTCCCCTAGCTATGAAAGAAGTATCTCAAATACTTTCTTGGGCGGAATCCAGCTCTTGTCTAATTTCTGCGGTACATATCCCAGGTGTAGACAATTGGGAAGCGGATTATCTCAGCCATCAGACTTTACATCCGGGGGAGTGGTCCCTCCATCCAAATGTGTTTTCTCAGATTGTTCAGATGTGGGGTCTTCCAGAAATAGATCGTATGGCTTCTCATCTAAACAAGAAACTTCCCAGGTACCTGTCCAGGTCCAGGGTTCTTCAGGCGGAAGCAGTGGATGCGTTGACACTTCCTTGGTGCTACCAACCTGCTTATATTTTCCTGCCTCTAGTTCTTCTTCCAAGAGTGATCTCCAAAATCATCATGGAACAGTCGTTTGTATTGCTAGTAGCTCCAGCATGACCTCACAGGTTTTGGTATGCGGATCTTGTTTGCATGTCCAGTTGCCAACCTTGGCCTCTGTCTCAAGGTCCGTTTTTTTCCATAAGGATCTCAAATTATTAAATTTGAAGGTATGGAAATTGAACGCCTAATGCTTAGTCATAGAGGTTTCTCTGACTCAGTGATTAATACTATGTTACAGGCTCGTAAATCTGTTTCTAGAAAGATTTAGTATCGATTTTGGAAGACTTATATTTTATGGTGTTCTTCTCATAAATTCGCTTGGCATGCTTTCAGAATTTCTAGAATTTTACAGTTTCTTCAGGATGGTTTGGATAAGGGTTTGTCTGCAAGTTCCTTGAAGGGACAAATCTCTGCTCTTTCTGTCTTATTTCACAGAAGAATTGCTAAGCTTCTTGATATTCACTGTTTTGTACAGGCTTTGGTTTGTATTAAGCCTGTCATTAAATCAATCTCTCCTCCTTGGAGTCTTAATTTGGTTTTGAAGGCTTTACAGGCTCATCCATTTGAGCCTATGCATTCTTTGGACATTAAACTACTTTCTTGGAAGTGTTGTTCCTTTTGGCCATCTCTTCTGTTAGAAGAGTTTCTGAATTATCTGCTCTTTCTTGTGAACCTCCTTTTCTGATTTTTCATCAGGATAAGGCGGTTTTGCGGACTTCATTTAAATTCTTATCTAAGGTTGTGAATTCTAACAACATTAATAGAGAAATTGTTGTCCCTTGTGTCCTAATCCTAAGAATTCTTTGGAGAAATCCTTACATTCTTTGGATGTGGTGAGAGCTCTGAAATATGTTGAAGCTACTAAAGATTTTAGGAAGACTTCTAGTCTATTTGTTATCTTTTCTGGTTCTAGGAAAGGTCAGAAGGCTTCTGCCGTTTCCTTGGCATCGTGGTTAAAGCTTTTGATTCATTCATCTTATTTGGAGTCGGGTCAAGCCCCGCCTCAGAATTACAGCTCATTCTACTAGATCAGTCTCCACTTCGTGGGCTTTTAAGAATGAAGCTTCAGTTGATCAGATTTGCAAAGCAGCAACCTGGTCTTCTTTGCATACATTTACTAAATTCTACCGTTTTGATGTATTCGCTTCATCGGAAGCAGTTTTTGGTAGAAAAGTTCTTCAGGCAGCTGTTTCAGTTTGATTCTTCTGCTTATGTTTTAAGTTTTTTCTTTTCATTTCATGAGAATTAACTTATATTTTGGGTTGGGGATTATTTTTTTCAGTGAAAAATGGCTGTTTTTATTTTTATCCCTCCCTCTCTAGTAACTCTTGCGTGGAGTTCCACATATTGGGTATTTCTATCCCATACTTCACTAGCTCATGGACTCTTGCCAATTGCATGAAAGAAAACCATAATTTATGTAAGAACTTACCTGATAAATTCATGTCTTTCATATTGGCAAGAATCCATGAGGCCCACCCTTTTTATGGTGGTTATGATTTTTTTATATAAAGCACAATTATTTCCAAATTCCTTTGTTGATGCTTTTTACTCCTTTCTTTATCACCCCACTACTTGGCTGTTCGTTAAACTGAATTGTGGGTGTGGTGAGGAGTGTATTTATAGGCATTTTGAGGTTTGGGAAACTTTGCCCCTCCTGGTAGGATTGTATATCCCATACGTCACTAGCTCATGGACTCTTGCCAATATGAAAGAAATTAATTTATCAGGTAAGTTCTTACATAAATTATCTGTTTCTGAATCCTCCTCGGATGAGGACAGTAATTTGGGCCTGCTATCGCAAGTCTGCCAATCTTGTCTTTCGTGCCTGCATGGTTTGCCGGGTCCCTCAGGCTCGGGGGGACCCTGGACCTTGGACCTTCTGAGCCATCGGCTCCTGGGGGCTCTGTTCCTCAGGAGGTGTCTTCCGCACACTCTTTTTTTTTTTTTTTTTTTTTTTTTTTTTTTTTCCTTTTGCGGGTGACTCCAAAGTCAATGTCTCCTCCGCGCAGGGTGGTTTTTTTACCCCGGAGATGGCGGGAAATTTTTGTTTTAATATCTTAATGGCTTTGATTTGCCTACAGAACCCTGAGGTTTCGTTGCAGTTATGTGCTTGTCTACCTATCCCGGGTGTTCAGACCGTGAATGGCATCATTGTGTTTCCCCTGGCGGTGATTGTGCCCCCATGTTCTTTTCGCTACCGGTTTGTGCGGCTGCACATCCTACTGCGACGACTGATTTATTGGGGGATCCTTTACTGTATCATTAGGGATCTTCTCAGGGTTCTGGATGGTAGACTAAGGGGGTATGTTTTCCCCGGTCAGTCTAATGCGAGCTTTCCCAGTTGTTTACTACAGAAACATGGTTCCTTCTGGGTGAATGCCTGCGGGTGTCCTTGTTTGTTCTTTTATCTGGTCAGGATTATTTATTTTCTTCCCTATGGGAATTCTGGGATTGCTCGACCTTATTTTCTTATACTGAAATTGTTCCTGGATTTTGTCCGGAGTTGTTGGTGTGTCTTGTTGCTTGTTAGTGACACACATTTATTGCCTGGCTGGTCCGGCGGGACTTGCAGGTTCACTTGTTCAGTGTTAGTGTAGTTTTGTTTTGTTTTTTTGTCCTTTTTTTTTTAAACTAATACTTAATTTAGACCTGTCGGTCTGTATGTTAGAAGCGCTTGGGCTGGCCTGTGGCAGTTCTGCTTCAGACACAGGACCGGTGGTGTCTCACTGTGTTCCTTGCAGCCCCGATGGAGGGATGTGGTCCTTGCTAGTTTGTGCAGTTATGACTTTCGAGATGTTTTTTTTACTTCCTGGTCATGATCTAGTTTGATCGATAAGTGGACTCTTTAGGAGTCTGGCACAGACTTGAGGGATAGGTGGCGTAGTGCTTCGCTCTGTCGCTCCTGCAGTTGAAGGTTGGGGATTGAACCCGGGCATGAAGCGCCTGCCTTCTGATCTGAAGTACCCTGGTGTCCGTTATCCTTCCGCGGCGGTAGTTGTTTCTAATGGGACCTCCAGAGGTGGTTGGTTTCACTATCTTCACTTCTGGGAGCTTTTCTGCTCGGGTTAGGTGGTTCACCTTTTTTCCGGTGCTGCCGCTAGAGTCATAGGTCCTTATGATGTCCCTTTTTAGGGTTTAGGACCAGGTTGACCTCTATCCTAGCTTTCTACTGTCCGTTGGTTTAGGTTGCGGTTTCATCACAGTGTCTCCTTTACAGGGATTGTTGGTCGGATCAGACTCTGGGAGTTGTACGTCGGGCCTCACAATGGCTTAGGGGTAAACTTTGTTTCCTTCAAAGCTGAAGACCAAGACTTTGAATCCAGCTGTGTCCAGATGCTTCTTACAGCGAGTGCCCTTTTCACTGATGGGTTACTAATAGCCGCGCCTCAATCATGATTTGCAGGCGACCAAATTGTCCTCCCTGTCAGATTTCAGTGACTATGGATCTAGGGCTCCGGCAGTCTGGTTTCTTATCTTTTGTACCTGGGTTTTTCCTTGGAACTTTGTATAGAAATTAGGATTCGCTCCTTTGTCTCTCATTATGGGGAGTTCAGAAGTTTCCGGTTCTCTTCCCGGTTGTGAAGCTGGGCTGGGGGTTTGTCTCCATGAGGCCCTGCTGTTCGCCTTATGTCCTGGTCTCGTTTTTGACCTGTAGGGTGTATGATCGCGTGTTGGACCTTTTACCCGCTCCTGTGCTTAGTCGTCTGTCGGATGGACTTAGGGGGCGAGTGATTGTCTCTGAGGTTTCACGCAGTTGGTGGTTCCTCTGTGGCTTTGCCAGACCTCTAAGGCGGGAGGGGCCCTTTGTGTGCTCGGTGTCTGGGTAATCATCCTATGATGATTGCTAAAGTTTTGGGGGACGAGTATTTCTTATCTTGTGTCTTCCACCGGGAGTCTTTTTGTCTCTCTGTAGAGTGATGGGTTCCGGTGGTCCGGGGTTTCGGAGGCGGGCTGGCTGTGGGGATCTTATCTGTTTCTAGGTGGTTGTCTCAAGGGTCCAGTCGTCAATCTTTTTTAAGTTACCGTTATTCCTCTCCATTTTTTTTCTTGAGTTGTGGTGTGTCGGTTTGCTGACTGTTGTGGCCTGCTGGCCTGTCTAGCAACCTGTCATCTGGAGGGGTTGCTTTTGCATCACTGCACTAATCCTAACTAGATTTATTGGCTGTGCGCTCAGATGCTTTGGCATAAGGCTCTGTGGCCTGTAGTGGTTTTACTGTTTTGTTGTGCAAGAGCAAGTGGGGTGTTCCTTTTTTAGGGGCTCTGCTTTTTTCTCCTTTTTCATTGTTCCATCTCTGGAATTTGTACTTGCTAGTGCGGCACCCCCAGTCTCCTGGGGGCGGGACTGGTTTGCCAGTCCCCCTAGTGGGTTGAGGGGCAGCGGCCGGGCTGTTGTCTTGAGAGATGGTGTCCTTGGGGTCCGTTGTTCATGGCTGCGTCTAATTGTGGTGACCATTTAGGTTCTATGACCTGTTGGTGGATTTGCGTCAATTATGCTGCCTTTTTTGTTTTTCAAAAGATTCTTGTTCCCTATATTTGGACGAGAGGGGGTCTTTTGTTTTGGGAATCTTTTTTTTTGGGTGGTGCCTTCATATGGTCCGCCTCTTACCCTCCCGTTTTGGCAATCTGTGTCCTCTGACTTGGACTAAAAAAAAAAAAACCCATAAATTATGCTTACCTGATAATTTTCTTTTCTTCCGTGGGAAAGAGTTCACAGCCCCCCACCCGTTTTGAGACGTTGTTTTTCATCTTCTGGCACCTTTTCAACTTGATACTTCTTCCACTGTTCCTTGTTCCTCGGCTAAATAACTGGGGGATAGGGGAAGTGGGAGGAGTATTTAAACCTTTGGCTGGTGGGTCTTTGCCTCCTCCTGGTGGCCAGGTTCTTATTTCCCATAAGTAATGAATGCGGCTGACTCTTTCCCACAGAAGAAAAGAAAATTATCAGGTAAGTATAATTTATGTGTTTTTTTTTTTCTTTTCTTTCATGATTCAGATAGAGCATACAATTTTAAGCAAATTTCTGATTTACTCCTATTATCAAATGTTTTTGTTCTCTTGGTATCTAAATGTAGCCACCAATCAGCAAGCACTACCCAGGGTGCTGAATAAGAAATGGGTCGGCTCCTAAGCTTACATTCTTGCTTTTCAAATAAAGATACCCAGAGAATAAAGAAAAATTGATAATAGGAGTAAATTAGTAAGTTGCTTAAAATCGCATGCTCTCTGAATTATGAAGGAAAAAAATGTGGGTTTTCATATCCCTTTAAATCAATGGCAGTAAGTTGAAGTTACTATTAAGACCCTTAGGTAAAGTGTTTAATTTCCATATCTATTTTGCTTTCCTATAAAGTAAATCTTTAATCCTATCACCACCCCTCAATTTATTCTAGGCACGAACTATAACCATAAATCATAACTTATTAGCCTGGTGTCCCATTTCTAAGAAATGGGCTGGTACCGGGTGGTTGGCTGTAGCCAGTAGTAGATTTGTGTTGGCAAATCTGGTCTGAGCGTTTGGATACTTTCACCCACATAAATAGCCCACATTGATGCTTTAAAACATAAGCCAGATGAATGTGGTAAGATTACATTTACAAGAGGCAGCAGGTGCTACCATTGTCTGAGATTCCTCTGTAGCTGTGCTGCTTTTTTCTGGAGCCGCTTTCCTCAGTCTGGTTCCTCCCACAAATAGGGGTTTGGCACATTCTTGTAATATAGTCTAAAAGGCAATTCTGCTACTAGAAAGTGTGAGTGATATTCTAATAAGTCTTTACACATTTTATTTTTTAAAGCAGTAATGACACAAAATAGTATTCAGTAAGACACAATCCATAATGTGTTTCAGCTTCTGCTGGCTGTGTTTTACATAGCTTGTCAATAGCCTATACTTTTGTATAGAAACGTTCAGTGTAGGTAAGAATACCACAGGTAAAATCAGCCATTTCAAATGCCAATTTAAATGCAAATTAGCTATTTGTGGACAATTTAATACATTCCAGCAGGTAAAATGGATTATTGGGAACAAATATAAAGGGGAGAAAAATTTAGGGTATCCTATCCCCCCCTTCAAGTGATTACTGTCTTTTCTGTATTGTAGGGTCTCACCTCCCCCCTCCAAACGATCGTTTTCTGTGGTGTAGGACCCTATCTCTCCCTCTGCCTGCCTAACATTTTTGCCATAGTGTAGGGAATCCCTCCTTCTCTGGGCCACCCACCCACCTCTATCCTTCACTCCCACTTCTCTGACTCTGCACCAATAGATGATCATTAAAGAGAGTGGCACAGACGGATGATCAGCGATCTGACTACATATGGTAAGGGAGCATTATCAGTGCTCCCTTACCATATGAAGGCAGATGCCTTCTGCCCCCCTGGTTGTTGCTCCATCATCTAAGCTTCCAGCAGGGATCTGTAGGTACTACATCAACACAGTATGGGCAAAATACTCTGTGTTGTAGTACAATATAGCCATATGGCGCAAGTGATTGAGAGTCTTGGGTAGCCTGCCATCATACCTTAAAGTGATGGTAAACTTGATATGCTTTAAAATCGGGTCCGCATTCTTAAGCTATATTTCCCTTGTAAAGGTGTATCCAGTCCACGGTTCATCCATTACCTGTGGGATATTCTCCTTCCCAACAGGAAGTTGCAAGAGGACACCCACA
>NW_026511513.1:0-119309 GCF_027579735.1 Bombina bombina
TGTGACCCTATTGTAGTTCCAAGAAATTGTGTAAAATGGACAAATTCCTAGAGGTTCCTGCCTACACTGATGGGTTTTTTTTCCAGTCCCTAAGAGGATTTCGGAAATTGTTACTAAGGAGTGGGATAGACCAGGTATTCCGTTCACTCCCCCTCCTACTTTTAAGAAAATGTTTCCCATATCAGACGCCGTGCGGGACTCGTGCCAGACGGTCCCTAAGGTGGAGGGAGCTATTTCTACCTTGGCTAAGCGTACAACTATACCTATTGAGGACAGGTGTGCTTTCAAAGCTCCTATGGATAAAAAAATAGAGGGTCTCCTGAAGAAAATATTTGTTCATCAAGGTTTTCTTCTCCAACCTATAGCGTGCATTGTTCCTGTAACTACTGCAGCGTCCTTTTGGTTCGAGGCTCTGGAAGAGGCTTTTCAGGTTAAGACTCCATTAGAGGATATTCTATATAGAATTAGGGCTCTCAAGCTAGCTAATTCTTTCATTACAGATGCCGGCTTTTCATTGACTAAATTAGCGCAGAAGAATTCAGGTTTTGCCATTTTAGAGCGCAGAGCGTTATGGCTTAAGTCCTGGTCTGCTGATGTGTCATCAAAAGCTAAGCTTTTATCCATCCCTTTCAAGGGTAAGACCCTATTCTGACCTGAACTGAAAGAGATCATTTCAGACATCACTGAGGGAAAGGCCATTGCCCTTCCTCAGGAGAAGATGAATAAGATGAGACAAACAAAATAATTTCTCTTGTAAGATGTATAGAGTCCCACGGATTCATCCATACTTGTGGGATATTCTCCTCCCTACAGGAAGTGGCAAAGAGAGCACCCACAGCAGAGCTGTCTATATAGCTCCTCCCCTTAGCTCCACCCCCCAGTCATTCTCTTTGCCTACTCTAAGTAACTAGGAAGGGTAAAGTGAGTTTGGTGACAAAAATGTTAGTTTTTATTTTCTCAAGCAAAAGTTTATTTTAAATGGTACCGGTGTGTACTATTTACTCTCTGGCAGAAAAGGGATGAAGATTCTCTGCAAGGAGGATGATGTTCTTAGCACTTTGTAACTAAGATCCACTGCCGTTCTCACAAGGGCTGAAGAGTACAGGAAAACTTCAGTTGGGGGAAACGGTTTTGCAGGCTAAGCTGCATTGAGGTATATTCAGTCTATTTTTTTCTTAGAAAAGGCTGGCAATATCCCATGAGGGAAGGGTAAGCTGTATTCAGACACTTAGTAGGAATTCTAGCTTGCATTAAGGGCTCATTAGTTACTGGTGACACTGATAGGAAAAAACGTTTTTGTTTATTTATAAAAAATGCAAATATAACGTTTTTTGAGGGACTTTAAGGGGTCATTGTGGCTTGTTAAGGGTTTTTAACCCACATGGCTAGTTTAAGAAACACTCTGTTGTGTTTCTTTTAGGCCCCATAACATCGAGTGAAGTGGGAGGGGGCCTATTTTCGCGCCTCAGTTGCGAAGTTTCTTTTCCTCAGAGACATCCAGCTGCTTCTCCAGAGGTTCCTACTGTGTTTTAAGGGCTGTAAAGAAGTTTTTTCCCCCACAAATCGTTCCTAAAGGGCAGGTAGGCGCCACAGCAGAGCTGTGCAAGGTGCTGAACGTTTTTTTTAACCGGTTTTTGACATTTTGTCAATCCGGTTTTTACATTAAGGGGTTAATTGTTTATTTGCATAGCTGTGCAAAGTTACTAAGGCTTTATGATGCTACTGTAAAAATTTCATTGAGTTTACTGCTTTTTTACACTGTTTTGCAGAGTTTGTGCAGCTTTTTTCTCTTAAAGGCACAGTACCGTTTTTATTCTAAGTGTTATTTGCTTTGATTAAAGTGTTTTCCAAGCTTGCTTGTACATTACTAGCCTGTTTAACATGTCTGACACCAGGAAAATCCTTGTTCAATGTGTTTAGAAGCCATTGTGGAACCCCCTCTTAGAATGTGTCCCACTTGCACTGATATG
This sequence comes from Bombina bombina, assembly GCF_027579735.1. Lineage (NCBI taxonomy): Eukaryota > Metazoa > Chordata > Amphibia > Anura > Bombinatoridae > Bombina > Bombina bombina. The sequence continues at coordinate 1,971 of NW_026511513.1, forward strand.
TCTATAAATTATAAAGAGCATATTTTTACACTTAAAAATATTGCAATAGATGATTCTCAGATAGAGAGAATGAGGGTTTGCCATCTAGCTCTCCCCAAGTGTCACAACCAGTAACGCCCGCACAAGTGACGCCGAGTACCTCTAGTGCGTCGAATTCATTTACTTTACAAGACATGGCCACAGTTATGAATACAACCCTCACAGAGGTTTTATCTAAACTGCCTGGTTTACAAGGAAAGCGTGACAGCTCTGGGTTAGAACAAATGCTGAGCCGTCTGACGCTTTAGTAGCCGTATCCGATATACCCTCACAATGTTCTGAAGTAGGGGTAAGGGATTTGTTATCTGAGGGAGAAATTTCTGATTCAAGAAAGACACTCCCTCAGACAGATTCTGATATGACGGGCCTTTAAATTTAAGCTTGAACACCTCCGCTTATTGCTCAGGGAGGTATTAGCAACTCTAGATGATTGTGACCCTATAGTGGTCCCAGAGAAATTGTGTAAAATGGACAAATACTTAGAGGTTCCTGTTTACACTGATGTTTTTCCAGTCCCTAAGAGGATTGTGAATATTGTTACTAAGGAGTGGGATAGACCAGGTATTCCGTTCGCCTCCCCCTCCTGTTTTTAAAAAAAATATTTCCCCATATCTGACGCCATGCGGGACTCGTGGCAAATGGCCCCTATGGTGGAGGAAGCTATTTCTACTTTTGCTAAGCGTACAACTATACCTATAGAAGACAGTTGTGCTTTCAAAGATCCTATGGATAAAAATTAGAGGGTCTCCTGAAGAAAATTTGTTGTTCAAGGTATTTTTCTCCAACCTATTGCGTGCATTGTTCCTGTAATTACTGCAGCTGCTTTCTGGTTCGAGGCTCTAGAAGAGGCTCTTCAGATGGAGACTCCATTAGAGGATATTATGGATAGAATTAAGGCCCCTTAGTTGCTAATTCTTCATATACAGATGCCGCTTTCCCTAACTGGCTAAATTAGAGGCAAAGAATTCAGGTTTTGCTATTTAGCACGCAGGGCGTTATGGCCTTAAGTCTGGTCTGCTGATGTGTCATCAAAATCTAAACTTCCCTTTCAAAGGAAAGACCCTATTCGGGCCTGAACTGAAAGATTATTTCAGACATCACTGGAGGGAAAGGCCATGCCCTCCCTCAGGATAAAACAAATAAAATGAGGACCAAACAAAATAATTTCCGTTCCTTTCGGAACTTCAAGGGTGGTCCCGCTTCAGCTTCCTCTGCTGCAAAGCAAGATGGGAATTTTGCCCAATCCAAGTCAGTCTGGAGACCTAACCAGGCTTGGAACAAGGGTAAACAGGCCAAGAAGCCTGCTGCTGCCTCTAAGACAGCATGAAGGGGTAGCCTCCGATCCAGGACCGGATCTAGTAGGGGGCAGGCTCTCTCTATTCTCTCAGGCTTGGGCAAGAGATGTTCACAATTCCTGGGCTTTAAAAATTGTGTCCCAGGGATATCTTCTGGACTTCAGACTCTTCCCCCCCCCCCCCAAGGGGGAGATTTCACATTTCTCAATTGTCTGCAAACCAGACAGAGAGAGGCGTTCTTACGCTGTGTAGAAGACCTACATACCATGGGAGTGTCCGCCCAGTTCCAAAAGAGGAACAAGGGCTAGGGTTTTACTCAAACCTGTTGTGGTTCAGACCAATCTTGGATCTCAAAATTCTAAACAAATTCCTCAGAGTACCATCATTCAAGATGGAGACTATTTGGACCATTCTACCAATGATCCAGGAGGGTCAATATATGACTACCGTGGACTTACAGGATGCGTATCTACACATCCCTCATCACAGAGATCATCATCAATTCTCAGATTTGCCTTTCTGGACAGGCATTTCCAGTTCGTGGCCCTTCCCTTCGGGTTGGCCATGGCTCCCAGAATTTTCACAAAAGTTCTAGGGTCCCTTTTGGCGGGGCTAAGGCCGCGGGGCATAGCAGTGGCGCCTTATCTAGACGACATCTTAATTCAGGTGTCGACTTTCCACTAGCCAAGTCTCACACGGACATCGTGTTGGCTTTTCTGAGATCTCACGGGTGGAGGTGAACATAAAAAAAGAGTTCTCTCTTCCCTCTAACAAGAGTTTCCTTCCTAGGGACTCTGATAGACTCGGTAGAAATGAAAATATTTCTGACGGGAGGTCAGAAAATCAAAGCCTTAACCACTTGCCAAGCTCTTCATTCCATTCCTCAGCCATCAGTGGCTCAGTGCATGGAGGTAATCTGGCTCATGGTAGCGGCAATGGCCATAGTTCCTCTTTGCCCGCCTACACCTCAGACCACTGCAACTATGCATTCTCAAACAGTGGAATGGGATTATGCAGATTTATCTCCTCTGGAGATCTCTTCTCTGGTGGTTGTCTCAGGACCACCTGTCTCAGGGAATGTGTTTCCGCAGGCCAGAGTGGCTCATAGTAATGACAGATGCCAGCCTGCTAGGCTGGGGTGCAGTCTGAACTCCCATAAAGCACAGGGCTTATGGTCTCAGGAGGAAACTCTCCTCCCGATAAACATTCTAGAACTGAGAGCGATATTTAATGCGCTTCAGCGTGGCCTCAGCTTGCTGCGGCCAAATTCATCAGATTTCAGTCGGACAACATCACGACTGTAGCTTATATCAATCATCAAGGAGGAACACAGAGTTCTTTAGCGATGATGGAGGTAACCAAAATAATCCGATGGGCGGAGGATCACTCTTGACATCTCTCAGCAATCCATATCCCAAGAGTAGAGAACTGGGAGGCGGATTTCCTAAGTCGTCAGACTTTTCATCCAGGGAGGTGGGAGCTCCATCCGGAGGTATTTGCCCAGCTGACTCAGCTATAGGGCACACCAGAATTGGATCTGATGGCGTCCCGACCAGAATGCCAAACTTCCTTGTTACGGGTCCAGGTCCCGGGATCCCCAGGCGGTACTGATTGATGCTCTAGCAGTGCCCTGGTCCTTCAATCTGGCCTATGTATTTCCACCCGTTTCCTCTCCTCCCACGTCTGGTTGCCAGAATCAAGCAGGAGAGGGCTTTGGTGATTCTGATAGCAACTGCGTTGCCACGCAGGACTTGGTATGCAGACCTAGTGGACATGTCATCGTTCCACCGTGGTCTCTACCAGTGAGGCAGGACCTTCTAATCCAAGGTCCATTCACGCATCTAAATCTAATTTCTCTGCGTCTGACTGCTTGGAGATTGAACGCCTGATACTATCAAAGCGTGGTTTCTCTGAGTCGGTCATTGATACCCTGATTCAAGCTAGAAAGCCTGTCACCAGGAAGATTTATCATAAGATTTGGCGCAAATATTTTTATTGGTGTGAATCCAAGGGTTACTCATGGAGTAAGATTAGGATTCCTAGAAAATTGTCTTTTCTCCAAGAAGGATTGGAGAAGGGATTATCAGCTAGTTCGTTAAAAAGACAAATATCTGCTTTGTTTATACTTTTACACAAACGTCTGGCAGATGTCCCAGACGTTCAAGCATTTAGTCAGGATCAAGCCTGTATTTAAACCTGTTGCTCCACCATGGAGCCTAAACTTAGTTCTTAAAGTTCTTCAAGGGGTTCCGTTTGAATCTATGCATTCCATAGATATTAAGCTTCTATCTTGGAAAGTTTTGTTTTTAGTAGCGATCTCTTCGGCTCAAAGAGTTTCTGAGTTATCTGCTTTACAGTGTGACTCACCTTACCTTGTTTTCCATGCAGGTAAGGTGGTTTTGCGTACCAAACCTGGGTTTCTTCCTAAGGTTGTTTCTAATAGGAATATCAATCAGGAGATTGTTGTTCCTTCACTGTGTCCTAATCCTTCATCAAAGAAGGAACGTCTGTTGCACAATCTTGATGTGGTTCGTGCTTTAATGTTCTACTTACAAGCAACTAAAGATTTCCGTCAATCATCTTCATTGTTGTTTATTCTGGTAAACGGAGAGGTCAAAAGGCTACGGCTACCTCTTTCCTTTTGGCTGAAAAGCATCATCCGTTTGGCTTATGTGACTGCTGGCCAGCAGCCTCCCTGAAATAATTACTGCTCATTCTACTAGAGCAGTGGCTTCTACATGGCTTTTAAAAATAAGGCTTCTGTTGAACAGATTTGTAAGGTGGCGACTTGGTCCGTTCATACTTTTTCCAAATTTTACAAATTCACTACTTTTGCTTCTTCGGAGGCTATTTTTAAGAGAGAGGTTCTACAAGCAGTGGTGCCTTCCGTTTAAGCTACCTGTCTTGTCCCTCCCTTCATCCGTGTCCTAAAAGCTTTGGTATTGGTATCCCACAAGTATGGATGAATCCGTGGACTCGATACATCTTACAAGAGAAAACATAATTTATGCTTACCTGATAAATGTATTTCTCTTGTGATGTATCGAGTCCACGGCCCGCCCTGTTTATTAAGACAGGCAATATATTTTTCTTTTAAAAACTTCAGTCACCACTGCACCCTATAGTTTCTCCTTTTTCTTCCTAGCCTTTGGTCGAATTACTGGGGGGTGGAGCTAAGGGAGGAGCTATATAGACAGCTCTGCTGTGGGTGCTCTCTTTGCCACTTCCTGTAGGGAAGGAGAATATCCCACAAGTATGGATGAATCCGTGGACTCGATACATCACAAGAGGAATACATTTATCAGGTAAGCATAAATTGTTTTTCGTTCCTTTCTAAACTTCTAAGGTGGTCCCTCTTCCTCTGCCGCGAAGCAAGTGGGGAGCTTCGGTGATTTTGATAGCACCTGCGTGGCCATGCAGGACTTGGTATGCAGACCTGGTGGACATGTCATCTCTTCCACCATGGTCTCTGCCACTGAGACAGGACCTTCTGATTCAAGGTCCGTTCCAGCATCCAAATCTAGTTTCTCTGCGGCTGACTGTGCTTGGAAATTGAACGCTGGATTTTATCCAAGAGGGGTTTCTCGGAGTCGGTCATACATACCTTGATTCAGGCTCGAAAGCCTGTCACCAGGAAAATTTATCACAAGATATGGCTTAAATATCTTTATTGTGTGAATCCAAAGGCTACTCATGGAGTAAGATCAGGATTCCTAGTATTTTGTCCTTTCTCCAAGGATTGGAGAAGGGGTTATCAGCTAGTTCCTTAAAGGGACAGATATCTGCTTTATCAATTCTACTGCACAAACGTCTGGCAGATGTTCCAGGCGTTCAGTCGTTCTGTCAGGCTTTAGTTAGAATCAAGCCTGTGTTTAAACCTGTTGCTCCGCCATGGAGTTTGAATTTAGTTCTTAAAGTTCTTCAAGGGGTTCCGTTTGAACCTATGCAATTCCATAGATATTATGCTCTATCTTGGAAAGTTCTGTTTCTAGTTGCTATCTCTTCAGCTCGAAGAGTTTCTGAACTATCTGCATTACAATACGACTCACCTTATCTTGTTTTCCATGCTGATAAGGTGGTTTTGCGTACCAAACCTGGATTCCTTCCTAAGGTTGTTGCCAACAGGAATATTAATCAGGAAATTGTTGTTCCTTCTGTGTCCTAATCCTTCTACTAAGAAGGAACGTCTGTTGCTCAACTTGGACGTGGTTCGTGCTTGGAAGTTTTATTTGCAAGCAACCAAAGATCTCCATCAAACATCTTCTTAGTTGTCTATTCTGGAAAGCGTAGAGGTCAAAAGGCTACGGCTACCTCTCTTTCCTTTTGGCTGAAAAGCATCATCCTTTTCTCCAACATAGATGTGTCCGGTCCACGGCGTCATCCTTACTTGTGGGATTATCTCTTCCCCAACAGGAAATGGCAAAGAGCCCAGCAAAGCTGGTCACATGATCCCTCCTAGGCTCCGCCTTCCCCAGTCATTCTCTTTGCCGTTGTACAGGCAACATCTCCACGGAGATGGCTTAGAGTTTTTTTGGTGTTTAAATGTAGTTTTTATTCTTCAATCAAGAGTTTGTTATTTTAAAATAGTGCTGGTATGTACTATTTACTCTGAAACAGAAAAGAGATGAAGATTTCTGTTTGTAAGAGGAAAATGATTTTAGCAACCGTTACTAAATCGATGGCTGTTTCCACACAGGACTGTTGAGAGGAATTAACTTCAGTTGGGGGAAACAGTGAGCAGACTTTTGCTGCTTGAGGTATGACACATTTCTAACAAGACGTAGTAATGCTGGAAGCTGTCATTTTCCCTATGGGATCCGGTAAGCCATTTTTATTATATGAGAATAAAGGGCTTCACAAGGGCTTTAAAGACTGGTAGACATTTTTCTGGGCTAAAACGATTGATTTATAAGCATTTTAATACTTCATAGCTTTGAGGAGTTATTTTATTCTTGGGAATTATGTAAAATAACCGGCAGGCACTGTATTGGACACCTTTTTCACTGGGGGCCTTCTCTAATCATAGGCAGAGCCTCATTTTCGCGCCTCTATTGCGCACTTGTTTTTGGGAAGCAAGCCATGCAGATGCATGTGTGAGGAGTTCAGATACATAGAAAAAGCTTACTGAAGGCGTCATTTGGTATCGTATTCCCCTTTGGGCTTGGTTGGGTCTCAGCAAAGCAGATACCAGGGACTGTATAGGGGTTAAATATAAAAACGGCTCCGGTTCCGTTATTTTAAGAGTTAAAGCTTTCAAATTTGGTGTGCAATACTTTTAAGGCTTTAAGACACTGTGGTGAAATTTTGGTGAATTTTGAACAATTCCTTCATACTTTTTCACATTTTCAGTAATAAAGTGTGTTCTGTTTAAAATTTAAAGTGACAGTAACGGTTTTATTTTAAAACGTTTTTTGTACTTTGTTATCAAGTTTATGCCTGTTTTAACATGTCTGAACTATCAGATAGACTGTGTTCTGTATGTGGGGAAGCCAAGGTTCCTTCTCATTTAAATAGATGTGATTTTATGTGACACAAAATTTAGAGAAAATGATGCCCAAGATGATTCCTCAAGTGAGGGGAGTAAGCATGGTACTGCATCATCCCCTCCTTCGTCTACGCCAGTCTTGCCCACACAGGAGGCCCCTAGTACATCTAGTGCGCCAATACTCCTTACTATGCAACAATTAACGGCTGTAATGGATAATTCTATCAAAAACATTTTAGCCAAAATGCCCACTTATCAGCGAAAGCGCGACTGCTCTGTTTTAGAAAATACTGAAGAGCATGAGGACGCTGATGATATTGGTTCTGAAGTGCCCCTACACCAGTCTGAGGGGGCCAGGGAGGTTTTGTCTGAGGGAGAAATTTCAGATTCAGGGAAAATTTCTCAACAAGCTGAACCTGATGTTATTACTTTTAAATTTAAATTAGAACATCTCCGCGCTCTGCTTAAGGAGGTGTTATCTACTCTGGATGATTGTGAGAATTCTGTCATTCCAGAGAAATTATGTAAGATGGACAAGTTCCTTGAGGTCCCGGGGCCCCCGAAGCTTTTCCTATACCCAAGCGGGTTGGCGGACATTGTAAACAAAGAATGGGAAAGGCCCCGGCATACCTTTTGTCCCTCCCCCTATATTTAAGAAATTGTTTCCTATGGTCGACCCCAGAAAGGACTTGTGGCAGACAGTCCCCAAGGTCGAGGGGGCGGTTTCTACTCTAAACAAACGCACTACTATCCCTATAGAAGATAGTTGTGCTTTCAAAGATCCTATGGATAAAAAATTAGAGGGTTTGCTTAAAAAGATGTTTGTTCAGCAAGGTTACCTTCTACAACCAATTTCATGCATTGTTCCTGTCACTACAGCAGCGTGTTTCTGGTTCGATGAACTAGAAAAGTCGCTCAATAAAGATTCTTCTTATGAGGAGATTATGGACAGAATTCATGCTCTCAAATTGGCTAACTCTTTTACTTTAGACGCCACTTTGCAATTGGCTAGATTAGCGGCGAAAAATTCTGGGTTTGCTATTGTGGCGCGCAGAGCGCTTTGGCTAAAATCTTGGTCAGCGGATGCGTCTTCCAAGAACAAATTGCTTAACATTCCTTTCAAGGGGAAAACGCTGTTTGGCCCTGACTTGAAAGAGATTATTTCTGATATCACTGGGGGTAAGGGCCACGCCCTTCCTCAGGATAGGTCTTTCAAGGCTAAAAATAAACCAAATTTTCGTCCCTTTCGCAGAAACGGACCAGCCCCAAGTGCTACATCCTCCAAGCAAGAGGGTAATACTTCTCAAACCAAGCCAGCCTGGAGGCCAATGCAAGGCTGGAACAAGGGTAAGCAGGCCAAGAAACCTGCCACTGCTACCAAGACAGCATGAGATGTTGGCCCCCGATCCGGGACCGGATCTGGTGGGGGGCAGACTTTCTCTCTTCGCTCAGGCTTGGGCAAGAGATGTTCTGGATCCTTGGGCGCTAGAAATAGTCTCCCAAGGTTATCTTCTGGAATTCAAGGGGCTTCCCCCAAGGGGGAGGTTCCACAGGTCTCAATTGTCTTCAGACCACATAAAAAGACAGGCATTCTTACATTGTGTAGAAGACCTGTTAAAAATGGGAGTGATTCATCCTGTTCCATTAGGAGAACAAGGGATGGGATTCTACTCCAATCTGTTCATAGTTCCCAAAAAAGAGGGAACATTCAGACCAATCTTAGATCTCAAGATCCTAAACAAGTTTCTCAAGGTTCCATCGTTCAAAATGGAAACCATTCGGACAATTCTTCCTTCCATCCAGGAAGGTCAATTCATGACCACGGTGGATTTAAAGGATGCGTATCTACATATTCCTATCCACAAGGAACATTATCGGTTCCTAAGGTTCGCCTTTCTGGACAAGCATTACCAGTTTGTGGCACTTCCATTCGGATTAGCCACTGCTCCAAGAATTTTCACAAAGGTACTAGGGTCCCTTCTAGCGGTGCTACGACCAAGGGGCATTGCAGTAGTACCTTACTTGGACGACATACTGATTCAAGCGTCGTCCCTACCACAAGCAAAGGCTCATACGGACATTGTCCTGGCCTTTCTCAGATCTCACGGGTGGAAAGTGAACGTAGAAAAAAGTTCTCTATCTCCGTCAACAAGAGTTCCCCTTCTTGGGAACAATAATAGACTCCTTAGAAATGAGGATTTTTCTGACAGAGGCCAGAAAATCAAAACTTCTAAGCTCTTGTCAAGTACTTCATTCTGTTCCTCTTCCTTCCATAGCGCAGTGCATGGAAGTAATAGGTTTGATGGTCGCGGCAATGGACATAGTTCCTTTTGCGCAAATTCATCTGAGACCATTACAACTGTGCATGCTCCGTCAGTGGAATGGGGATTATACAGACTTGTCTCCGACGATACATGTAGATCAGAGGACCAGAGATTCACTCCGTTGGTGGCTGACCCTGGACAACCTGTCACAGGGGATGAGCTTCCGCAGACCAGAGTGGGTCATTGTCACGACCGACGCCAGTCTGGTGGGCTGGGGCGCGGTCTGGGAACTCCTGAAAGCTCAGGGTCTTTGGTCTCGGGAAGAATCTCGTCTCCCGATAAATATTCTGGTACTGAGAGCGATATTCAATGCTCTCAAGGCTTGGCCTCAGCTAGCAAAGGCCAAATTCATTCGGTTTCAATCGGACAACATGACGACTGTTGCGTATATCAACCATCAAGGGGGAACAAGGAGTTCCCTGGCGATGGAAGAAGTGACCAAAATCATTCAATGGGCGGAGACTCACTCCTGCCACTTGTCTGCAATCCACATCCCAGGAGTGGAAAATTGGGAAGCGGATTTTCTGAGTCGTCAGACATTTCATCCGGGGGAGTGGGAACTCCATCCGGATATCTTTGCCCAAATTACTCAATTGTGGGGCATTCCAGACATGGATCTGATGGCCTCTCGTCAGAACTTCAAGGTTCCTTGCTACGGGTCCAGATCCAGGGATCCCAAGGCGACTCTAGTAGATGCACTAGTAGCACCTTGGACCTTCAACCTAGCTTATGTATTCCCACCGTTTCCTCTCATCCCCAGGCTGGTAGCCAGGATCAATCAGGAGAGGGCATCGGTGATCTTGATAGCTCCTGCGTGGCCACGCAGGACTTGGTATGCAGACCTGGTGAATATGTCATCGGCTCCACCATGGAAGCTACCTTTGAGACGGGACCTCTTGTTCAAGGTCCGTTCGAACATCCGAATCTGGCCTCACTCCAACTGACTGCTTGGAGATTGAACGCTTGATTTTATCAAAGCGAGGGTTCTCAGATTCTGTCATTGATACTCTTGTTCAGGCCAGAAAGCCTGTAACTAGAAAAATCTACCATAAAATATGGAAAAAATATATCTGTTGGTGTAAATCTAAAGGATTCCCATGGAACAAGATAAAAATTCCTAAGATTCTATCCTTTCTTCAAGAAGGTTTGGAGAAAGGATTATCTGCAAGTTCTTTGAAGGGACAGATTTCTGCTTTATCTGTTTTACTTCACAAAAAGCTGGCGGCTGTGCCAGATGTTCAAGCTTTTGTTCAGGCTCTGGTTAGAATCAAGCCTGTTTTACAAACCTTTGACTCCTCCTTGGAGTCTCAATTTAGTTCTTTCAGTTCTTCAGGGGGTTCCGTTTGAACCCTTACATTCCGTAGATATTGTTATTATCTTGGAAAGTTTTGTTTTTGGTTGCAATTTCTTCTGCTAGAAGAGTTTCAGAGTTATCTGCTCTGCAGTGTTCTCCTCCTTATCTGGTGTTCCATGCAGATAAGGTGGTTTTGCGTACTAAACCTGGTTTTCTTCCGAAAGTTGTTTCTAACAAAAAACATTAACCAGGAGATAGTCGTGCCTTCTTTGTGTCCGAATCCAGTTTCAAAGAAGGAACGTTTGTTGCACAATTTGGATGTAGTTCGTGCTCTAAAATTCTATTTAGATGCTACAAAGGATTTCAGACAAACATCTTCCTTGTTTGTTGTTTATTCTGGTAAAAGGAGAGGTCAAAAAGCAACTTCTACCTCTCTCTCTTTTTGGCTTAAAAGCATCATCAGATTGGCTTACGAGACTGCCGGACGGCAGCCTCCTGAAAGAATCACAGCTCATTCCACTAGGGCCGTGGCTTCCACATGGGCCTTCAAGAACGAGGCTTCTGTTGATCAGATATGTAAGGCAGCGACTTGGTCTTCACTGCACACTTTTACTAAATTTTCCAAATTTGATACTTTTGCTTCTTCTGAGGCTATTTTTGGGAGAAAGGTTTTGCAAGCCGTGGTGCCTTCCATCTAGGTGACCTGATTTGCTCCCTCCCATCATCCGTGTCCTAAAGCTTTGGTATTGGTTCCCACAAGTAAGGATGACGCCGTGGACCGGACACACCTATGTTGGAGAAAACAGAATTTATGTTTACCTGATAAATTACTTTCTCCAACGGTGTGTCCGGTCCACGGCCCGCCCTGGTTTTTTAATCAGGTCTGATAATTTATTTTCTTTAACTACAGTCACCACGGTATCATATGATTTCTCCTATGCAAATATTCCTCCTTTACGTCGGTCGAATGACTGGGGAAGGCGGAGCCTAGGAGGGATCATGTGACCAGCTTTGCTGGGCTCTTTGCCATTTCCTGTTGGGGAAGAGAATATCCCACAAGTAAGGATGACGCCGTGGACCGGACACACCGTTGGAGAAAGTAATTTATCAGGTAAACATAAATTCTGTTTTTTGGTTCGAGGCTCTGGAGGAGGCTCTTCAGGTTGAGACCCCATTAGATGATATTCTGGATAGAATTAGGGCTCTCAAGCTAGCTAATTCTTTCATTACAAATGCCGCTTTTCAACTGGCTAAATTAGCGGCAAAGAATTCAGTTTTTGCCATTTTAGCGCGTAGAGCGTTATGGCTTAAGTCCTGGTCTGCTGATGTATCATCAAAATCTAAGCTTTTAGCCATCCCTTTCAAGGGTAAGACCCTATTCGGGCCTGAACTGAAAGAGATCATTTCAGACATCACTGGAGGGAAAGGCCATGCCCTTCCTCAGGATAAGACAAATAAGATGAGGACCAAACAAAATAATTTTCGTTCCTTTCCAAACTTCAAAGGTGGTCCCTCTACCTCTTCCCCTGCTGCAAAGCAAGAGGGGAATTTTGCTCAATCCAAGTCAGTCTGGAGACCTAACCAAACTTGGAACAAAGGTAAACAGGCCAAGAAGCCCACTGCTGCCACCAAGGACAGCATGAAGGGGTAGCCCCCGATCTGGGACCGGATCTAGTAGGGGGCAGACTTTCTCTCTTTGCTCAGGCTTGGGCAAGCGACGTTCAGGACTCCTGGGCTTTAGCAATCGTATCCCAGGGGTATCTTCTAGATTTCAAAGATTCTCCTCCAAGGGGGAGATTCCATCTTTCTCAATTGTCTGTAAACCAGACAAAAAGAGAGGCGTTCTTACGCTGTGTAGAAGACCTATATACCATGGGAGTGATCTGCCCAGTTCCAAAAACAGAACAGGGGCAGGGGTTCTACTCCAATTTGTTTGTGGTTCCCAAAAAAGAGGGAACCTTCAGACCAATTTTAGATCTCAAGATCCTAAACAAATTCCTCAGTCCCATCCTTCAAGATGGAGACCATTCGGATTATTTTACCAATTATCCAGGAGGGTCAATATATGACCACCGTGGACTTAAAGGATGCATATCTACACATCCCTATCCACAAAGATCATCACCAGTTCCTCAGGTTCGCCTTTCTGGACAAGCATTACCAGTTTGTGGCTCTTCCCTTCGGGTTGGCCACAGCTCCCAGAATTTTCACAAAGGTGCTAGGGTCCCTTCTGGCGGTTCTAAGGCCGCGGGCCATAACAGTGGCGCCTTATCTGGACGATATCTTAATTCAGGCGTCGACTTACCAACTAGCCAAATCTCACACGGACAACCTCATTGGCTTTTCTAAGATCTCAGGGGTGGAAGGTGAACGTAAAAAAGAGTTCACTTATCCCTCTCACAAGAGTTCCATTCCTGGGAACTCTGATAGATTCGGCAGACATGAAAATTTTTCTGACGGAGGTCAGGAAATCAAAGATTTTAACCACCTGCCGAGCTCTTCATTCCATTCCTCGGCTGTCAGTGACTCCATCTTTCTCAATTGTCTGTAAACCAGACAAAAAGAGAGGCGTTCTTACGCTGCGTAGAAGACCTATATTCCATGGGAGTGATCTGCCCAGTTCCGAATACAGAACAGGGGCAAGGGTTCTACTCCAATCTGTTTGTGGTTCCCAAAAAAGAGGAAACTTTCAGACCAATTTTGGATCTCAAGATCCTAAACAAATTCCTTAGAGTCCCATCCTTCAAGATGGAGACCATTCGGACTGTTTTGCCAATGATCCAGGAGGGTCAATATATGACCTCTGTAGACTTAAAGGATGCGTATCTACACATTCCTATCCACAAAGATCATCACCAGTTCCTCAGGTTTGCCTTTCTGGACAATCATTACCAGTTTGTGGCTCTTCCCTTCGGTTGGCCACGGCTCCCAGAATTTTCACAAAGGTGCTAGGGTCCCTTCTGGCGGTTCTAAGGCCGCGGGGCATAGCTGTGGCGCCTTATCTGGGCGACATCTTAATCCAGGCTTCGACTTACCAACTAGCCAAGTCTCATACGGACATCGTGTTGGCTTTTCTAAGATCTCAGGGGTGGAAGGTGAACGTAAAAAAGAGTTCACTTATCCCTCTCACAAGAGTTCCATTCCTGTGAACTCTGATAGATTCGGTAGACATGAAAATTTTTCTGACGGAGGTCAGGAAATCAAAGATTTTGACCACTTGCCGAGCTCTTCATTCCATTCCTCGGATGTCAGTGGCTCAATCAGTGGAATGGGGATTATGCAGATTTTTCTCCTCAGATAAATCTGGATCAAGAGATCAGAGACTCTCTTCTTTGGTGGTTGTCACAGGGAATGTGTTTCTGCAGGCCAGCATGGGTCATAGTGACATCGGACTTCAGCCTATTGGGCTGGGGTGCAGTCTGGAATTCCCTGAAAGCACAGGGTTTGTGGACTCAGGAGGAGGCTCTCTTCCCGATAATTATTCTAGAACTGAGAGCAATATTCAACGCGCTTCAGGCGTGGCCTCAGCTGGCTTCGGTCAGATTCATAAGATTCCAGTCAGACAGACTTTTCATCCGGGGGAGTGGGAACTCCATCCAGAGGTGTTTGCACAATTGATTCAGCAATGGGGCACACCAGAATTGGATCTGATGGCGTCTCGTCAGAACGCCAAACTTCCTTGTTATGGGTCCAGGTCAAGGGATCCTCAGGCAGTACTGATAGATGCTCTAGCAGTACCCTGGTCGTTCAACCTGGCTTATGTGTTTCCACCATTTCCTCTCCTTCCTCGTTTGATTGCCAGAATCAAACAGGAGAGAGCCTCAGTTATTTTGATAGCACCTGCGTGGCCACACAGGACTTGGTATGCAGACCTGGTGGACATGTCATCTCTTCCACCATGGAGGACTCTGCCACTGAGACAGGACCTTCTGATTCAAGGTCCGTTCCAGCATCCAAATCTAGTTTCTCTGCGGCTGACTGCTTGGAGATTGAACGCTTGATTTTATCCAAGCGGGGATTCTCTGAGTCTGTCATAGATACCTTGATTCAGGCTCGAAAACCTGTCACTAGGAAAATTTATCATAAGATATGGCGTAAATATCTTTATTGGTGCGAATCCAAAGGCTACTCATGAAGTAAGATCAGGATTCCTAGGATTTTGTCCTTTCTCCAAGAAGGATTGGAGAAGGGGCTATCGGCGAGTTCCTTAAAGGGACAGATATCTGCTTTATCAATTCTACTGCACAAGCGTCTGGCAGATGTTCCAGACGTTCAGTCGTTCTGTCAGGCTTTAGTTAGAATCAAGCCTATGTTTAAACTTGTTGCTCCGCCATGGAGTTTGAATAAAGTTCTTAACGTTCTTCAAGGGGTTCTGATTGAACCTATGCATTCCATAGATATTAAGCTTCTATCTTGGAAAGTTCTGTTATAAGTTGCTATCTCTTCGGCTCGAAGAGTTTCTGAACTATCTGCATTGCAATGCGACTCGCCTTATCTTGTTTTCCATGCTGATAAGGTGGTTTTGCAACCTGGATTCCTTCCTAAGGTTGTTACTAATAGGAATAGCAATCAGGAAATTGTTGTTTCTTCTCTGTGCCCTAATCCTTCCTCTAAGAAGGAGCGTCTGTTGCACAACTTGGACGTGGTTCGTGCTTTGAAGTTTTACTTGCAAGCAACCAAAGATTTCCGTCAAACATCTTCTTTGTTTGTTGTCTATTCTGGAAACGTAGAGGTCAAAAAGCTACGGCTACCTCTTTCTTTTTGGCTGAAAAGCATAATCCGTTTGGCATACGAGACTGCTGGACAGCAGCCTCCTGAAAGGATTACAGCTCACTCTACTAGAGCGGTGGCTTCCACATGGGCTTTTAAAAATGATGCTTCTGTTGAACAGATTTGTAAGGCTGCGACTTGGTCTTCGCTTCATACCTTTTACAAATTTTACAAATTTGATACTTTTGCTTCTTCTGAGGCTATTTTTGGGAGAAAAGTTCTTCAAGCAGTGGTACCTTCTGTTTAACCATCTGTCTTGTCCCTCCTGTTCATCCGTGTCCTGTAGCTTTGGTATTGTATCCCACAAGTAAAGGATGAATCCGTGGACTCGTCGTACCTTTATAGAAGAAAAGTAAATTTATGCTTACCTGATAATTTAATTTATTCTATGGTACGACGAGTCCACGGCCCGCCCTGTCATTTTAAGACGGATTATATTTTTTGATTTTAAACTTCAGTCACCTCTGCACCTTTTAGTTTCTCCTTTTTCTTCCTGTACCTTCGGTCGAATGACTGGGGGGTGGAGGGTGGAGGGAAGGGAGGAGCTATATATACAGCTCTGCTGTGGTGCTCTTTGCCACTTCCTGTTAGCAGGAGGATAATATCCCACAAGTAAAAGATGAATCCGTGGACTCGTCGTACCATAGAAGAAATTAATTTATCAGGTAAGCATAAATTTTGTTTTTTGCTACGATGCGCGCTTGTGTTGTAGCGCTATTCCTCGTTAGCGGGTCATGTGACCGTTTCTTTCGTGTAAGTGGCAAGAGTCCACGAGCTCAGTTTTCCAAACCTCAACTGGCTACAAATACACTTCCATCCTCACTCGTACCTCCATTTTACAAACTTTGCCTCCTTGCAAGGTGGTGAAGCAAGATGTGCTTGATTTCTTTTGTGAAAGGCGCTTCTAAGCATTTTGGTGCCCAGTTCCTCTCAAAGTACAGTGTTTGTCTGAGGGATGTGAAGGGAGTATTGCCTGATGATACCATGTTTTCGCCTATGAGAAATCTATTCTTGGGCTCTCTGTAAATTGGTTGCAGGGATTCATCTGCTGCCTCCCTTTACAGATCGACGACTTACTCCTCTACCATTACCTCTACTGATATGTTTCAGTACTGGTTTGGCTGCTATATGTGGATGGGTATCTTCTGGTAAGTATATATCCTTTTAAGACACTCTCAGCTATGTTTGGCACTTTATATTATAAAGTTTTAAATATATATTGCATATACAGTGGATATAAAAAGTCTACACACCCCTGTTAAAATGTCAGGTTTCTGTGATGTGAAAAAAATGAGACAAAGATAAATCATTTCAGAACTTTTTCCACCTTTAATGTGACCTATACCTATAAACTGTACAACTTTATTGAAAAACAAACTGAAACTTCTAGGTGGAGGGAAGAAAACAAAAAAAACTAAAATAATGTGGTTGCATAAGTTATAAGAGGGTGTCTCTTATAACTGGGGATGTAGCTGTATTCAGAATTAAGCAATCCCATTCAAAATCATGTTAAATAGGAGTCAGCATACACCTGCTATCATTTAAAGTGCCTCTGATTAACCCCAAATAAAGTTCAGCTCCTCTAGTTGGTCTTTCCTCAAATTTTCTTAGTCTCATCCCACAGCAAAAGCCATGGTTCACAGAGAACTTCCAAATCATCAGAGGGATCTCATTGTTAAAAGGTATCAGTCAGGAGAAGGGTACAAAAGAATTTCCAAGGCATTAGATATACCATGGAACACAGTGAAGACAGTCATCATCAAGTGGAGAAAATATGGCACAACAGTGACATTACCAAGAACTGGACGTTCCTCCAAAATTGATGAAAAGACGAGAAGAAAACTGGTCTGGGAGGCTACCAAGAGGCCTACAGCAACATTAAAGGAGCTGCAGGAATATCTGGCAAGTACTGGCTGTGTGGTACATGTGACAACAATCTCACATATTCTTCATATGTCTGGGCTATGGGGTAGAGTGGCAAGACAAAAGCCTTTTCTTACGAAGAAAAAGATCCAAGCCAGGCTACATTTTGCAAAACACATCTGAAGTCTCCCAAAAGCATGTGGGAGAAGGTGTTATGTCTGATAAAACCAAGGTGAACTTTTTGGCCATAATTCCAAAAGATATGTTTGGCGCAAAAACAACACTGTACATCACCAAAAGAACACCATACCCACAGTGAAGCATGGTGGTGGCAGCATCACGCTTTGGGGCTGTTTTTCTTCAGCTGGAACTGGGGCCTTAGTTAAGCTAGAGGGAATTATGAACAGTTCCAAATTCAAGTCAATATTGGCACAAAACCTTCAGGCTTCTGCTAGAAAGCTGAACATGAAGAGGAACTTCATCTTTCAGCATAACGACCCAAAGCATACATCAAATCAACAAAGGGGAATGGCTTCACCAGAAGAAAATTAAAGTTTTGGAATGGCCCAGCCAGAGAGAGCCCAGACCTGAATCCGATTTGAAAATCTGTGGGGTGATCTAAAGAGGACTGTGCACAGGAGATGCCCTCGCAATCTGACAGATTTGGAGTGTTTTTGCAAAATGTGCCATGCTGATAGACTCATATCCAAAAAGACTGAGTGCTGTAATAAAATAAAAAGGTACTTCAACAAAGTATTAGTTTAAGGTTTGCACACTTATGCAACCATATTTTATTTTTATATTTTTTCTTCCCTCTACCTAAAACATTTGTTTGTTTTTCAATTGAGTTGTACAGTTTATAGGTCACATTAAAAGTGTACAAAGTTCTGAAATAATTTCTTTGTCACATTTTTTTTACATCACAGAAACCTGACATTTTAACAGGGGTGTGTAGACTTTTTATATCCACTGTATTTGCCATTAGTCAGGTCTGTGTATATTTCCCTTTGCAGTCTAACGGTTTCAGCATGGAGATTATGTTTATGGGAGAATTTAGGTATTTTTTTCTTACTTGGGTTCCAGTTAGTTGTAACTTGGAGTCTGTTTATCAAAAATTTACGTTGGCATATTAGGCTTGCGATGACGCAAAATGCTACTTTTTATTTTGGCTTAAAGTCGCCCCTGCTGTGACGCGAGTCGTGTCATTTCTTGCGTCTTGACGCTAATTTTTTTTCCTGCAAAGTTACCCCTGTTATGACCTGAGTTGCGTCATTTCATTGTGTTAGCTTTGGCGCTAAAAGTGTGTTCTATTAAGTCTCTCCTTTTTTACTCGCTGCTCATTTGTTTTTAGAGGGCTATGATGTTTGCTTTTGATTTTTTTCTTTTGTATAGAATTTAATCATAAGCATTTTTTTTCCCATTCCTAAAACTGTTATTTTGAGGAAATTGGATACTTTGTTTTAATGTTGTTAAAAGCAGATCCTGCCTGAACACAATTCTTATAAAGCTAAGTGTGTTATTGTAAATAAGCTGATTTTATTTCTTCAGCTCAATTATGTGGCACTTGTTTATTATATGTTGATATTGTTTCTATAAGTACAAATACATCTATTATTTTTTCTCACTTTAATGTACCTGATATTCCTGCAGATATGAAAAAATGTATTTATGCAGCCATAAGAAGGCTATGACTGTTATTTCTTTTGCATGATGTACCGAGTCCACGGATTCATCCTAACTTGTGGGATATTGTCCTTCCTGACAGGAAGTAGCAAAGAGAGCACCACAGCAGAGCTGTCTATATAGCTCCCCCCTTAACTCCATCCCCCAGTCATTCTCTTTGTTGGTTCTAAGCAGGAAGAGTAAAGAGAAGAGGTGTTACCTGGAAAATTTATCTTAAGATATGGCGTAAATATCTTTTTTGGTGCGAATCCAAAGGCTTCTCCTGGAGTAAAATCAGGATTACTAGGATTTTGTATTTTCTCCAAGAGGGATTGGAGAAAGGATTATCAGCTAGTTCCCTAAAGGGACAGATATCTGCTCTGTCTATTTTGTTGCACAAGCGTCTGGCAGATGTTCCAGACGTTCTGGCTTTTTGTCAAGCTTTAGTTAGAATTAAGCCTGTGTTTAAACCTATTGCTCCGCCATGGAGTCTAAATTTTAGTTCTTCAGGGGATTCCGTTTGAACCCATGCATTCCATAGATATTAATCTTTTATCTTGGAAAGTTTTGTTCCTAGTTGCTATCTCTTCAGCTCGAAGAGTTTCTGAACTATCTGCATTACAATGGGACTCTCCTTATCTTGTGTTCCATGCTGATAAGGTGGTTTTGCGTACCAAGCCTGGGTTCCTACCTAAGGTTGTTACTAACAGGAATATCAATCAAGAAATTGTTGTTCCTTCTCTGTGTCCTAATCCTTCTTGTATGAAGGAACGTCTGTTGCACAACTTGGATGTGGTTCGTGCTTTGAAATTTTATTTGCAGGCAACCAAAGATTTTCGTCAAACATCTTCTTTGTTTGTTGTCTATTCTGGAAAGCTTAGGGGTCAAAAGGCTACGGTGACTTCTCTTTCCTTTTGGCTGAAAAGCATCATCCGTTTGGCTTATGGAACTGCTGGACAGCAGCCTCCTGAAAGGATTACAGCTCATTCTACTAGAGTGGTAGCTTCCACATGGGCTTTTAAAAATGATGCTTCTTTTGAACAGATTTGTAAGGCTGCAACTTGGTCGTCGCTTCATACCTTTTCAAAATTTTATCAATTTGATACTTTTGCTTCTTCGGAGGCTATTTTTGGGAGAGAGGTTTTGCAAGCAGTGGTGCCTTCCGTTTAGGTTCCTGTCTTGTCCCTCCCTTCATTCGTGTCCTAAAGCTTTGTTATTGGTATCCCACAAGTTAGGATGAATCCGTGGACTCGGTACATCATGCAAAAGAAAACAAAATTTATGCTTACCTTATAAATATCTTTCTTTCGCGATGTACCGAGTCCACGGCCCGCCCTGTCTATTCAAGACAGACAGTATTTTTTTTATGTAAACTTCAGTCACCTCTGCACCTTATAGTTTCTCCTTTTCTTCCTTGGCATTCGGTCGAATGACTGGGGGGTGGAGTTAAGGGGGGGAGCTATATAGACAGCTCTGCTGTGGTGCTCTCTTTGCTACTTCCTGTCAGGTAGGACAATATCCCACAAGTTCGGATGAATCCGTGGACTCGGTACATCGCAAAAGAAAGAAATTTATCAGGTAAGCATAAATTTTGTTTTTGTCTTTAAATAAACGTTAAAGGTCTTTCCAAACTTGTCATAGATTTAATTAATTTTGTACTGACCTAAAGTATACTAAAGTATTCTCTGCTAATGAGAGTTCCTCTGACTCAGAGGATCCTGCATCAGAGACAGAAATTGTCAAATGTTCTTTTTTTATTTTACAATTGAACATATTTGTTCTCTATTAAGGAAGTATTGTTTACTTTAGGTATTAAGGAGTCTAGTCCTACAGCTAAGCTAATAATCGTTTAACTTCTGTGTTTAAGACTTTATACGTTGCTCCTGAAGTTTTTTTCCTATTCCAGATGCTATCGGTAATATGATTGTTAAAGAATGGTCTTAACCTGATACCTTTTTTTCCTCCTTCTAGGTTTAAAAAGTTGTATCTTTTTCTTATGGCTAGTTTAGAGTTTTTGGAACCTACTATTTCAATGGAAGATAGTACTTATTTCCATCTTAATATGGGAAGAGTCCACAGCTGCATTCCTTACTTGTGGGAAATACTGAACCTGGCCACCAGGAGGAGGCAAAGACACCCCAGCCGAAGGCTTAAATACCTCTCCCACATCCTCATAACCCCAGTCATTCTTTGGATTTCGTCACAGGAGGTTGGCAGAGAAGTGTTAGGAGATTTCTGAGTAGTCTCTTATGGAGAGTAGTACTCTTTGAGATGGGACTGGAGTTTTAAGAAGTCCTGTCAGCCTCTCAGTGAGAGCATGGATAAAGGTTTGAGTCCGGAGATGCAGGCAGAGTCTTTCTGCGAAACCATCCCGACTCATATTAACAGCTCCATAGGCAATCGGCGTTGACGAGTTTCACTGCCTGCTTTTTCACTCAAGTCCATGTCAGAAGCAATGCTACCATCTGTGACACTTGAAGGGCCGTGTTTCTGTTCCAAGGCTTAGATTCTGGTAAAATCATTTTATTTTTTTAAACATATTTTTTTATTAAGGTACATATCAAGATAAATCATACATCTTTCAACATAATGAGAGCATCAAATATAGAATGTTACTTCACAACATATTACATATTTATAATATTCTCAATGTAAAGATTAAGAACAAAATTTTCAACAAACTATATAGGAGAGTAACATGTTGGTTATATCAATACCTTTATATATTTTTTTATATTAACAAATCTTTATTTCAGTAGAACCTCTAGAGCATGCTTTGCTTCCTATTAGGAAGATATATTATAGTGAAAAGCTTGGAGCTTAAATATACCAACATATTGGAGAGGTTCAAATCTTTATTCTCGATACTCCAAATTCTCTACACCTCAAACCACTATGATTTACCTATGAATACATTATTTATTTCAACTAGACACTTTGTCAACTTGCAAACTTGTTGGATTATTTAAGATGTTGTATCCTACCCCATTGCCTGCAAAAGGAAGTGGAAAAATTGTTTTTAATATAAGTCTCTAGCTAACCTTTATATTTCCACCACCTGTTCATATTCCTAATGTGCCTAAGTTCTTAAATAACTGAACAAATTAAATCTCGGAGTACCTCTCAGAAATCGAATATGGAATTCAGTGGGCATGAGCTGCTAGGGGATTTACACAGCATTCTAACTGGGTTTAACTAATACTAATAATTGACTATCGATTATAATTTGTGTTATGGGGGGTGTATCTAGAATAAATTTAATGAAGACAAAAATCTATTGTTTGGACAGTAACTTAAACATTGTCTGATAAATAATTAGAGCAATAAAACAAATAAGGGGAAATTACATAATGGAGCACCCTGAATTGTCAATATTATCATAGTCAAACTACTCTACCTCTGGTGAAATGAATAATTTCTTATTTACATGTCATATAATTCCCTTCCCTAATTACACTCATGACACTCAAACACATTTTACCTTTTAACATCCGAAAGTGTAGTATAGGCGCTATAGACTATTCACGCATATATGGGAGTGTATACAAGTATGCCATTCTCAGTAATATGAAATTGCCTCTTTGGTTATATTTTCCCCTAAGTACTAAGTTTATATTGAAACGTTGTCACTATATCTATAAAGCTCAAAATATAGAGCCTCTGCAGGGAAGATGTTAGTAGATACCTTTACAGTATATTGTTTGACTATAGTCCCTGACAAGTCTGTAGCAAACTGTCTCGGCCGCAGACAGTCTGCTTGTGCGATATAGTGAGGTAGTATAGGTTAACCACTAGGGTGTATTTATAGCGTCCAAAGTATAAAAGACTGATTGCCCAAGGAGTATAAGTACATTTTATAACGTATAGGAGCATGTAGAACTGAATAGTAACCCTATCTGACTTGAGAGGATTAAACATCTCTTTACAAATGACAATATAGGGTACCATATATCCCACCTATACTTCAGGTATATAAACTCTTGCCATTGAACATGCAATTAAACAGAAAACATATAGCGAACAAGACAATAATTGTTGTCCACCAGCAACACTGAATACTGTGACATGACTACTATATCAGGCTACTGCAAGAGACTCAGTATTTCAAACTGCGAGGTAAGCATCCATATAGTACTGAAGTGCTATGAACATTATACACAAACTATATAAACATTTTGCCCATATATCAATCTATATAGTGTCTTACCGCAGCAGTGAGATCATTAAAGACTACTGTAGCTAGGGTGCAATTGGTATACTTTTGTAGCTTTAACTTTGGCAAAAAACTGTCCCCAATACAATTAGCAGCCACCTATTAGTGAACATAGTACACATGGTATAAAATAAGGAATACAATACAATATGAACAAAATTAACAGACACGACAGGTTAAATCAAACTAGTGCATCATATTATGCTGAGCATAGGTTAAATGTTTGCTACTGACAGTCCTACAGCTTAAATGTTAAATAAAAAAAAATAAAGCAAAAAAATGACAAACTCATAAGGACTAAATCTGGTCGCTACTTGTTAAGGCCAGAAGAGCTGAAATAAAGGTCAGTCATCTAGCCAACCCCTCTCTTGACATGATAGTTTTTTGCTAAGGGCTGTGAATCTTATATAAGGGCTGTTGATCGAGAAAGCCCGCCATCCTTGTCCACCGTGGTTGCACCCTTTAATAGCGTAAGCAGGGCTCCCAGGTGAAGATAGAGGCAGGGTTAGATTTTCGACTCTATTAACAGGATCAAGCCAGATATGAGCCCTCCATATGTGTTATTACTGAGGCTTGCATCAGAATTCTCGAAGAAGGGCTACCGTAATGTCCCCCTCTCTCACAGAGAGCACATTTGATGATGTCTTCTGCACTTTGAGTTACGTCTCCTCTCTGCAATTGTGCATCTGGGGTACCGGAACCGCTATATTCCTTGGCCTCACCAGCTCTTAGGGCATTCTGGAGCAGGTCCACAGCAGCTCTCAACAAGGGCTTGATGACGACTGTCAAGGGAGATCAGTAGGTTGCGAAGCATGGTTACAATCTGCCTCTCCATAGTGCAGGGTAACAGGGCTACATATATATTACCCGGCTATGATCATTATTGAGATCTTCTTACTCCGGCGAACCAGGGGAGGGTATTAGTTGCTACCAGATTTTTAGAATTTTATTTGGTAACCAATACAGTGTGCAGAGGACAACTCGCTATAAGTTGTGATGGTGCGTAGAAATTTCTTAAGATGGCTGCTTGCACTACTCTGAGAACACAGCGTATTTTCAGATCCTCGTGTCTTCGTAGTTACTCATTTTTAATGTCCCAATAAGCTTGTCCTGCATCTCAGGACCCAGTTAAGAGGGAATCCACACAAAGGATCACTTTGCTTGTAAAAGTGGCCCAATTGATCGAAGATCAGGAGCTCAGAAAATTCATGTTTTACTGCTTCAGCTGCTGGCTCCACCCTTTATTTCATATTTTATACATGTATGATAACGTAAGAAGACAGGGTCACAGTGTGACTCCTTTTATCTGTATAGAATCAAGGGTTAATATCTCCTGAGGGGGATTATTGAACAGGGGTGTATAATCTTATATTGTTTATTTGATTTTATGCTGCTTTGGGCTCATAGGCTGTTATGGGCTCATAGGCTGTTATGGAATATACAGGTTTCACTTTCACTTTGAGAGCCATGCAGCTTACAAGCTGGCGCGCTTTTTCTAGTAGCAGGGACAGTCCTGCATTGTGCACCATGTGATTCATTCCCTCTTTCCTGACCGGGATAAATCTTTGTACTGTCTGGGTCATAGGAGGTGGTGAGTGCCCCGTCATTGGGGTATAAAGGTGCATTTTTTAAAATAAAATAAGATTTTATTTCTATAGTCTCCGGTTATTGCACTAGCGATGGATGATTCTGTTACCTTAGAGGGCTCTCTATTCCTAAAGAGTAATTCCTGTTTATTTGTTGAGGAGGCCTTAGTTCCGCCCTCTCAATCATGTTACTTATGCCTTGATAATGTGATATCAAACATGTTTGATACCACAGAGCCGTCCACCTCTGAGGAGCTGTTGTCCAATTCACTAGGCGTTACTGCGCAGTTCAGACGGCGGTGTCTGCCGCCTTTAATGCTTTACCTCGCCCTGCTAAGCGCAAGCGAAAGGTTACATATTGTACTCATTCCCAGAGTACATCAGCTAATTTATTGGATTTAACTGATAGGGTTATCCGAGGATGAAGTTCTTTCTGAGACTTCAGAGTATGAAATTCTGGGTCGGAATCTGCTGCTTCTAAACCTCCGGCCGGAGGAACCAGACTTTAGTTTTAGGAATTTGCGCTTCTTCCAAAGGAAGTTTTTGGTGAATTCATAGGTTCCAGAGGCCAAATTGCCTGATGAACCTTTAATTCCTAAATTGGATAGAGTTTGAGAGAGGGTGGTGCCTTATCCTTCGCTGCTCCTGTTAAATGGTGAACGTTATTAAGAATGAATGGGACAGGATGCCTTTTCCCCTCTTCCTTTAACAAATTGTTCCCGGTCCTGGACTCTCAACGGATTTGGGATGTTCCGTCCCTAAATGGGATGGCGTTATCTTCACCCTTGCTAAACGTACTACTATCCCTCTTGAGGATAGTTCTTCGTTTGAAGAGCCCATGGATAAAGATGGAAACTCTGTTAGGAAAGATGTTTCAACATACAGGATATTTGTTTCAACCGGCGGCGGCTGTTACGGGTTTTCGTTCTGATAAAGCACGTCAGCAGTCCTCCGCTAAGCCAGAGCAAAGCAAGCGCTCTTGGAAGCCGGCTCAGTCCTGGAATAAATCCAAGCAGAGCAAGAAGCCCGCCGAGTCTAAGTCGGCATTAACGGGCGGTTCCCGGTCCTCTTCTGGATAGTGTAGTGGGCAGTATGTCGCTCTTAGCCGCTTGGTTCAGGGACATGTAGGTTTTAAGTCTCAGCCACCCAAGGGCAGATTCCTCCTGTCTTCCTGACCAGAAAGGAGGGAAGCCTTTCTGGGGTGTGTACGGGATTTGTCCTCTTAGGAGTTATTGTCCCGGTGCCTATCGCAGTGAGTCGTTTGGGATACTATTAAAACCAGTGGCGACTCTAGGAAAAATATATAGGGGGGCACATAAGATACCACAGTCAAACTGGGGGGGCAATAATATTTTTCACTACTAAGTCATACCACTGAAAATAAACTAAATAAAAATACATAAATAAGATTCCAAAATACCAGAGTAATGCGGTATGCAATGATACCTTTTTATTACTAACCTAATACTTAAAAGAGAAGCTTTTAAAAGAGATCAAGTAGTAAATTAGAAAAATTGCTGCTCTATCTGAATCATGAATTTTAATTTTGACTAGACTATATCTTTTAAGGGTGCAGACCAGAGCCATGCCATCATATGAGGGTGTCTTTCTGTCTGAATAAGGTTTGGATATGAAAAGATCTCAGATTGCTCATACTTTTATTCTTTAAGACTCAAGAGACATGGGAGTAAAAGAAATAAACTTTCCTGATTCAGACAGCAGATACAATACAAAATATATAAAATTGCTTACTTCTATTTACCTATTTCTTCTCTTGGTATCCAAGAGAGCATACTGAGGTAGACTCAGAAATGTGCATGTATATTGAGCACTATAGCAGCAATATTTTCAAATGTTTGTAGCAATATGATACATATAGTGCACAATACAGATGCACACTTCCATGTCTACCATAATATGCTTGCAAACAATGAGGAAATAAAGTGCTATATCCGAAGTATTTTTTTGTGTGTTTATTTGTATACACAATTTAATATTGGCATCCTGAACTCTAGTAACATTTCTGTAAAAAAAAAAAAAAAAAAAAAAAAGTAAAATGTCTACTCTTGCACAGTCACACCCAAATATTTTACCAAGATATATAAAGTTGGTAACAGTATAATAAATTTGGGGATTTTTTTTTTTTTAGAATGTTCAGTCAGCACACTGAATCATTCCTGATTCATCAATCAATCAATCATAAATGTATTCTCTCCTGGGTTTTTTTTAATGATTGTTTGACCTGCTCAAGTCAACTTAACTTGCAGACCCAAATTACCAAGCACAAGCAGGAAAGCAGATAAAAAAGTTTGTATAATGGTATGGTATTGGTAAGTTCTAACTAGACTAGTAAGTTGGTATTACTACTAAATAACACATTTGGGGATCAGTAGTAAATACTAACAGTATGTATGTCATAGTAGTATGATAGACTGTCACTGAGTGATGATCTATCATCCGTACCCTACCCCAGACCAGAAATCAGCTGAGCTCTCTCTGGAACCGGTCTGGGGACAACTGTAGCCAAGTAAACAATTAAAATATGAATTGTCTATTCGGTTGTCAAAATGTTATTTAAAATGCTATGTTCATTTCTTTTTTTCCGCATGGTGTACTGACTATAATCTTCCACACACACTCAATACTATAATTAGTGACAAGTTTCTGTGTGTCTCCCACAATTCTTATGTGCTGGCGGTGAATCCAACTCCTCTTACACACATCCCTTTACTTTTCTTTGTGATACCTCCATGAGTAAATGAATAGATATTTTATAAACGTGAATTTAACAACGTGATCGTGATGACTCACTGACTTTTGACTTACTTGAGAGTTAAGACAGTCAGTGCCAGAGTCAGGACTCAGGAGCTCCTTCCCCCGCGCTTCTCCAGAATCTTCTGCACAGTCGTGCACACGCTGCACGCATCACCTGCTGGCTGGTTTGCTCCTCCCTCCCCAGAGTTTCCGGTCATGAGTTCCTTGTGCTGACCTGAGCCTGGAGGAAAGGAACAACGTCACAACGTGACTGGCACAGGCACTGGAACTGATCTAACTGGTGGACTCAGGAGGGGGAGCAAATAGCGCCAGCACTGCACTGCAGCAAGCATTGATGGGTTGGGGTAATTGGAGGAGGAGTGCTGTGTTGCCCGTGGTGCTGCGTGCAGACTTGAGGCACGTGCTGACGAGTGCTGCTGCTAGCAGTGGTGCGTGTGCAGTGTCTGTGGCTCAGTGGCTATGACTTCTACTCTCTACAGAAGTTTAGAAAAACACAGGGATCGCCGGTCGCACATATACCCAATTCACAATAAAAGTTTATTAAAGTTTTAAACACAATTATACTTGACTCTCACACATACTCCAGTCCTGACGAGTCCTCCTGGTCCCTAAAGTGACGCCACTGATTAAAACCTTTTCATGGTCCCTTTCAAGGAGGGAACTTTCCGTCTAATTCTGGACCTATAGTGCTTAAGCAACTTTTTAAATGTTCCCTCGTTTAAGATGGAGACAATAAGGTCCATTCTTCCCCTCATTCGAAAAGGGCAGATCATGACCACGATAGATATGAAGGTTGCTCCCTTCACGTACCAATCCTCAAGGACCTCTTTCAGTTCCTAGGGTTTGCATTCCTGGACCAGCACTTCCATTTTTTTGCCTTCAGTTTCGGAATCTCTCCTCTGTCTTCTTCGATCCCATGGATGGAAGATAATCTAGAGGGAGTTCTCTTGTATCAAGTACCAGGGTAGAATTCACGGTACTATAATAGTCTCCATAGACATGAGAATACTCTAACAGACCAGAGACATTGCAAGCTAGCTTCAACATGTCTTGCCCTCCAGATCTCCTTAAGGCCATTTGTGGCTCGGTGTATGGATGTGTTTGGTCTCATTTGGATGCATTAGCGGTGCCTTGGAGGTTCAATCTTATTTATCCTTTCCGTTCGTTACCACTACTTCTTAGTGTAGTGGCTCGAGTCATGCAGGCGTCAGTGATACAGATTGCTCTGTCTTGGCCGCAAAGGATATGGTTCACGGATCTAGTGGGGATGTCATCTCCTCCGTGGAAGTTACCTTTTGTCGCAGGGATCTGCTGACTAAGATCTGTTTGGTCATCAATGTCTAGATTCTCAGAAGCTGACTGTGTGGAGATTGAACGCTTAGTCCTAGCCAGGAGAGGGTTTTCTGCAAGAGTTATTTTTTACTCTCATTGAAGCTTGTAAGCTGGTTGTTCGTTGCATTTATCATAAGGTGTGGAGGACCTACTTATTCTGTTTTCCAGGATGAACTGGAGAAGGGCTTTTCTGCAAGTCTCCTGTAGGGACAGTTTTCGGCCCTGTCTGTGTTGCTGCACTAGAGGTTTGCTGAGCTTCCAGATGTGCAGCCATTTGTTAAGGCTCTGCTGGCATCAGACCTGTGGTTAGATCTAAGGCTCCTCTTTTGAGTTTTAATCTCGTTCTTAAAATTTTGCAACAGACTCTTGGAAAGTTCCTTTTCTTCTGGCTATTGCTTATGCGCGCAGGGTATCTGTGATTGCTGCCCCGCAATGCGTCCCTCCTTATCTGGCTTTTCATGCTGATAAGGCTGTTCTACGAACCAAATTAGGTTTTTTTCCTAAGGTTGTTTTAATTCGCAACATCAATCAAGAGATTGTGGTTCCTTATGTCCTAATCCTTTTTCGTCGAAGGAACGTTTACAACGTATTCCTGGATGTGGTTTGTGCCTTGAAGTTCTATCTTTGAGTCACAAAGGAATTTAGACAAACCTCTTTCTCTGTTTGTTCTCCTTTCCGGGCAGCGTAGGGGTCAGAGGGCCACTTCGACTTCCTTATCTTTTTGACTGGGGAGTGTCATCCGTTTTGCATAGAGACCACGGGACATAAGCCTTCTCTGAGGATTACAGCTCATGCTATGTGAGCAGTGGTTTCCTCTTGGGTCTTCAAAAATGAGGTCTCTCTGGATCAGATTTGTAGGACGGCTACCTGTTTCTCCTTACATACTTTTCCAAATTTTACTAGTTTGATGTTTTTCTTCTGCTGAAGCAGCCTTCAGGGGAGAGGTTTTGCAGGCTGTGGTGCCCTCAGTTTTTAAGAAAACTTAATAATTTTTTAGGATTTAATTTCTCAGCGGAAATGGCTGTTTTTATTTTTATCCCTCCCTCTCTAGTGACTCTTGGACTTCCACATCTTAGGTATTATATCCCATAGGTCACTAGCTCATGGACTCTTGCCACTTACATGAAAGAAAACATAATTTATGTAAGAACTTACCTGATAAATTCATTTGTTTCATAGTGGCAAGAGTCCATGAGACCCACCCTATTTTTTGTGGTTATGATTTTTTTGTATAAAGCGCATTATTTTTCCAGTTCCTCTTTTTAATACTTTTTACTCCTAGTTTTTTTACACCTCACTACTTGGCTATACGTTAAACTCAGGTATGAGTGAGGTGCGAGTTGTATTTGTAGCCATTTGAGGTTTGGGAAACTTTGCCCCCTCCTGGTAGGAATGTATATCCCATCTCATGGACTCTTGCCGCTATGAAATACATTTAATTTATCAGGTAAGTTCTTACATAAATTATGTTTTCTCCGCCTTCTTCTTAGACTTGTCAGCGTCAGTGGCGTATTTCTGAATAATTTTTCGGCACTCGAATGGCAGGAAGCTCTGCTGTGTCTTCTTGGCTCTGTGTCCCTCAAGTCGAATGCATGTTTCTTTAATAATAATTTCTTTCCCAATCTGTTTAAAGTGACAGTACATGCGGATTTAACACCTCAGTCAATGAGGTGTGAGGATATTTATTGGTCTTTTTTTCCTAGCTTAGTGCTAGTCTTTTTCTAAGACAAGCCCTTCAGTGTCCTGTTTAAAGCCCCAGTACATAGCATATTTACGTGTCAAAATATTGAAATAAAAAGTATTTAACTGTTCTCCTTTTATTGTACTATGAACATGCAAAATTCTGTGTTTTATTTTTATGCTTGTTATGTACTGAGGCTCAAATTGTTTTTATGCAATTTTGTGCTGCTTGCTTAGCCAGAACTTTCTCAGGTTGAGATAGTTTGTTGCTGCTCAACCCAATGTCTCTCAGGATGATGCTGTTAAGGCAATGCCACAGCCTTCTCCTTATTTGTCCCAAACCACAATGTCGTCGCATGCAGTGCCCTGCAGTTCCTCTCAATCTCCAGGAGTAGTGTATTTGCCTATAAATATTGCTGTACAGCTATCTTTTATGGTATCTGTGGCATTATCTGATTTTCCTATGTTAAAGAGAAAATGCAAAAGGAAATTTAGAGATTCATATAGTAAGGTTTTTGTTCCGCCTACTGCTACTCAGGTTGTCCCTTCTCATGTCTGATGAGGAGGATATGTCGGTAGCCTCTGAGGGCGAAATCTCAGATTCGGACAGTATAATTCCTTCGTCTGATGCTGAAGTAGTATCCTTCAGATTTAAGCTTGTTTACCTCGTGTATTGTTGGCTTTTTGGACAACTCCGATACGCCTGTCGTTGTCAACCCTTAGGATTCTAGTAACCTTTATAAATTCTAGGATTACACTGTGGAAGTTTTTCCTGTTTCAGACCGTGCTATGAACATTTTTCACAGGAATGGGAGTAATCCGGGATTCCTTTTTCCCTGTCTTCTGTCTTTAAAAATATTTTTCCTGTCACTGTCTCCTTTAAATATCATGACACGCAGTGCATAAAGTAGAAGGGACATTTTCTACTCTGGCTAAGAGAACTTTGATCCCTATAGAGGATAGCGGCGCTTTTTAGGATCAATAGACTAAGCTTGAGGCTTATATGGAAGTTGGTATTGTCACTGTCAAGTGCGGCATATTTCTTCTACTAGATACGAGTCCACGGATTCATCCTTACTTATGGGATATTATCCTCCTGCTAACAGGAAGTGGCAAAGAGCACTACAGCAGAGCTTTCTATATAGCTCCTCCCTTGACTCCACCCCCCAGTCATTCTCTTTGCCTATACTAAGTAATAGGAAGAGGTAAAGTGAAAGAGGTGATAAAATGATAGTTTTTATTTTCTTCAAGCAAGACTTTTTTTATTTTAAATGGTACCGGTGAGTGCTATTTGTCCTCAGGCAGCATATGGAAATAAGATTTCTGCCTGGAGGTTGATGATCTTAGCAGTGGTTACTAAGATCCAGAGGAGTTCCCACAGAATGACTGAGGAGTACTTGAGAAGCTTCAGTGTGGGAAACGGTCTTTATGCTACAAGCATTGAGGTATGTTCAGTCATTTTTTCTGAAGAGACTGTGGTATTTCATAACCGGCTGACATTGTTCCCATGAGGGAAGGGGTAAGCAGTAATCCTACAGGCAATGAAGGGCTGCGACTTGGTCCTCCCTTCATACCTTTTCTAAATTTTCCAAATTTGATACTTTTGCTTCTTCTGAGGCTATTTTTGGGAGAAAAGTTCTTCAAGCAGTGGTGCCTTCCGTTTAGGTATCTGTCTTGTCCCTCCCGTTCATCTGTGTCCTGTTGCTTTGGTATTGTATCCCACAAGTAAGGATGAATCCGTGGACTCGTATCATAGAAGAAATCAATTTATCAGGTAAGCATAAATTTCCTTTTTTGGTGCAACGCCTTGTTTGATTCCATGTTGGTGGAGACTCCTTTGGATGAGATCCAGAACAAAATTATGGCTCTTAACCTAGCCAATTCTTTATTTCTGATGCTTCCATGCAGGTTAAGAGCTGGCTTTGCTGTTCGCTGCAGGCGTTGTGGCTAAATTCCTCAAGTCCAAGCTTCTGACGCTTCCTTACAAGGGTAAGACCTTGTTTGGTCCTGGTCTGGCAGGAATATTCCTGATATTACGGGTGGAAAAGGGTTTTTTCTACCACAAGACAAGGAGAATAGTCCTAAAGGACATCAGGGTAGAAACCTGCAGCTGAGTCTAAATTATCATGAAGTGTTTGCCCCCAATCTGGGATTGGACCAAGTGGGGAGCTGAATTTCTCTTTCTCTTCAAGCATGGATAAGTGATGTCCCAGATAGGCTGTGGACATAGTATCTCAGAGTTACTAAATATAATTCAAACTTTCCTCCCAGAGGCAGGTTCCACCTCTCAAGTCTATCTGTGGTACAGATAACAGAGAGGCATTTTTGAATTGTGTGTGGGACCTTTCTCCCCTAGGAGTGATAGTTCCAGTTCCTGCAGGTAACAGGGTTTAGGATTCTATTCATACCCGTTTGTGGTTCCCGAAAAAGAGGGAATTTTTCTTCTTTTTCTAGACCGAAAGTGTCTCAACAAGTTATCTTAGGGCTCCGTCCTTCAAATTAGAAACCATTGGTTCCTTTCTTCCTTTGGTCCAAGAGGGTCAGTTCATAACATAGACCTGGAGGACGCATATCTTAAAGTTCCTGAGAATTGCCTTTTTGGACAAACACTTTCAGTTTGTGGTTCTTCCCTTTGGCCTTGCCACGACGCCCAGAATTTTTTTCTATGGTTCTGGGGCTATCTTGGCAGTGATCAGGTTTCGGGGAATTGCTGTGGCGCTGGACGTTATATTGGTTCAGGCGTCATCTTTTCAACAAGCAAAAGCAATCTTGTTGTCTTTTCTTTGTTTAAATGTATGGGAAGTGAATCTGGAAATGAGTTCCCTTGTTCCAGCTACAGGGGTAGTTTCTTAGGGACCATATTAGTTTCCCTATCTCTGAAAATATTTCTGACAGAGGTCAGAAAATCAGGTTTCTAGCCTCTCTGCAGCTGTTTGGCCTTCAGTGGCTCAATGTGTGAAGGTAATTGGTCTGATGGCCGTTTCTTTAGACATCATTCCCTTTGCTTGATTCCATCTGAGAGTTCTGCTGTTATGCATGCTTGAATAGTGGAACGGGGATCATGTGGAGATAGATCTAGATCTGTTAACATGGGATTCTCTTCCGTGGTGGTTTTCTCAGGAGCATCTGTCTCAGGGCACATGCTTCCGGAGACCTCCCTGGGTAATAGTGATCACGGACACCAGCCTGTTGGGCTGGGGAGCAGTACGGGACTCGTTGAAGGCGCTAGGTCTATGGACTTGGGAAGAGTCTGCTCTTCCCATAACCATCTTGGAGTTGAAAGCGATCTACAATGTTCTGATAGCTTGGCCTCAGTTGTTCATAGATCAGTTTATCAGGTTCTAGTTGAACATTTTCACCTCAGTGGTTGACTTCAACCACCTGGGAGGGTACGGGAGTCCCTTAGCCATGATGGAGGTGGCGTGGATTGTTCAGTGGGCGAACGCCCACAATTGCTGCCTATCTACTATCCACATTCCAGGAGTGGATTCTGGGAGCAGTCAGTCATTTCATCCTGAAAGGTTAACCCTCAAATGGGTGGTGCCGGAGTTGGATTAGATCGCAGAACGCCAAGCTTCCAAGGTACGTTTACAGGTCAAGAGATCCACAGGCTGCCCTTATAGATGCTCTGGCGGTTCCTTGGGATTTCAGTCTAGCATACCTGTTTT
This sequence comes from Bombina bombina, assembly GCF_027579735.1. Taxonomy (NCBI): domain Eukaryota; kingdom Metazoa; phylum Chordata; class Amphibia; order Anura; family Bombinatoridae; genus Bombina; species Bombina bombina. The sequence continues at coordinate 35,957 of NW_026511513.1, forward strand.
CCTCAGTTTGTTCTACTATCTCAGGGTCCTTTCCTTCATCCAAATTTCTCTGAAGCTCTCTGCTTGGAGATTGATCGCTTAGTTCTGTCTAAGTGTGGGTTTTCTGAGTCGGTCTTTGAGACCATGATTTAGGCTTGCAAGCTTGTTTTTGGTAACTTTTACCATAAGGTATGGCGTAATTACCTTTATTGGGGTGAATCCAAGGGCTACTCTTGGAGTAGGGTCAGGATTCCTAGAATTTTGTCCTTTCTCCAGGTTGGTTTGGAGAAGGGTTTGTCAGTCAGTTTTCTGAAGGGTCAGATTTCTGCATTATTATTTTGTTACACAAGCGTCTGGCGGATGTGCCAGATGTATAATTTTTTCTATCAGGCCTTGGTTAGATTCAGGCCTGTAGTTAAGTCTGTTGCTCCTCCTTGGATCCTTAACCTTGTTCTTAAGGTTTTGCAGCGTTGGAGCCATTGCATTCCATAGATATTAAGTATGATCTTGGAAGGTTTTGTTTCTTTTTGCTATTTCTTCTGCTAGGAGACTTTTGGAACTCCCTGCTTTGCAGTGTGATTCGCCTTATATTAATTTTCGGATAATGCGGTTCTTCGTAATAAGTTGTTTTCTTCCTAAAACATGGCTTCATTTATTACTTGTCGGAAATACAGAACCTGGCCACCAGGAGGAGGCAAAAACACCCCAGCCAAAGGCTTAAATACCTCCCCCACTGCCTTCACCCCCCAGTCATTCTTTGCCTTTCGTCACAGGAGGATGGCAGAGAAGTGTCGGAAGATTACGTAGTGTCTTATGGAGAATAGTACTCTTCGGAATGGGACTGGAGTTTTAAGTAGTCTTGTCAGCTCAGTGAGAGCATGGACAAATGTTAGGGTCTGGAGATGGAGGTAGAATATTTCTGCGAAACCATTCAGACTCGTATTAACGGCTCCTTAAGCAATCTGTGTTGATGAGTTTCACTGCCTGCTTTCTTCACTCAAGTCCATGTCAGGAGCGATGCCACAAACTGTCAAACTTGAGAGGCCGTGTTCCTGTTCCATGGCGTTGATTCCGGTAAGATTGTTTCATTTTTTTATATTTGTAATGATAACGCAAGAAGACAGGGTCACAGTGTGGCTCCTTTTATCTGTATAGAATAAAGGGTTAATATCTCCAGAAGGTGATTTTTGAACGCGGGGGATGTATACATGATTGCTTTATTGTGTTTTTTTGCTGGGACATGTGTGAGATGTGGCTCTAGCAATGTGTGAACAGTCAGGTTCTTCCTTCATTTTGATTACTGTGCAGCCTGTTTAGTTTGGCGCGCTTGTTCTCGGCTGTAGGGGCAGTCCTGCATGGCACTCCATGTGATAGGGTGTGGCCTCATTCTCTTCCTTTCCTGACCGTCGGTTGCAGGAGACGAAAGCGGTTTCTCTGTGGGCCTGGGTCATAGGAGGTGGTGATTGCCCCAGCCATTGGGAGTATGAAGGTGACATTTAATTTTTGCTATAGTCCATATTAAAGGCGCAAGCTATGGAGGACTCTGATATGTTAGTGTACTCCCTCTTTACCAAAATCTAATGCCTGTGTTTATTGTGAAGAGGCTTCGGTATACCTGCCTGCTCAACTATGTTCCACATGTCTTGACAAAATAGTGATATCTAAAAGAAATAAGATGTTTAGTACCATTGAGCCGTCCACCTCTGAGGGGTCTCTGTTGCGCGAGGTGCTTTTCCTACATTCATCTCCTATTACACATGCAGCTCCCCAGTGCCCTTCTAATCCTCCAATGGGAGGGGCCATGTTGCTGCCTGATTTTGCTGAGCAGTTGCAAACGGTTGTGTCTGTCTTTACCTTGCGCGGCTAAGCAAAAGGTTAAACATTGCTATCCTTACCAGGGGTCATCTACTCCGTTGGATGTATCTGAGACTAGATTATCTGCTGATGCAGAGGATTCCGATACTTTGGAGGACTCTCTCTCTCTTTCTGGCTTAGAATCTGCGGCCTCTAAACCTCTGGCTGCGGAGAACCAGACTTGAGGTTTAGGATGGGGAACTTATGCTTTTTATTAAGAGGTGTTGGCTACTCTAGAGGTTTCCGGAACCGAAGTTACCCGAGAAATCTTCTATTCCTAAGCTTGATAAGGTTTATGAGGACAGGGTAGTGCCACAGACTTTCCCGGTTCCCGTAAAGATGGTGAATATTAAGAATGAATGGGAGAGACTTGGATCGTCTTTCTCTCTTCTTCGTTTATGGAATTGTTCCCGGTTCCAGACCCTCAGCTAGAATTGTGGGGATCTGTCCCTAAGGGGGATGGAGCTATCTCCACGCTCGCTAAGCGCACCACTATCCCGGCTGAGGATAGTTCGTTGTTTAAGGAACCCATGGATAAGAAATTAGAGACCCTGTTAAGAAAGCTGTTTCAGCACACGGAGTTCGTATTTCAACCTGCGGTCGCTGTCACATATGATCGAGGTGGAAACTCCCCTCGATGAGATACATAAAAGTATTAAGGCCCTAAGGGTAGCTAATTTGTTTATTTGTGATGCTAATATGCAGATTATTTGCTTGAATGCCAAGACATCAGGCTTGTTCTGTTTCAGCCCAGAGGGCTTTGTGGTTGAAGTCATGGTCTGCTGACATGACGTCCAAATCTAGATTGCTTTCCCTTCTATTTAAGGGAAAGATTATTTATCCAGGCCTGGACTCTATTATATCCACGGTTACGGGGGGCAAGGGTGCCTTTCTACCGCATGATAAGAATAAACATAAAAGTTCTAATTTTCGTCCCAAGGGATCTTGGAAACCATCTCAGTCTTGGAATAAAGCCAAGCAGAGCAAGAAGCCCGCCGAGACAAAATCGACACGAAGGGGCGGCACCCAATCTGTCTCTGGATCTCGTAGGGGGCAGACTATCTCTTCTCACGGAGGCTTGGATGAGAAACATACAGGATCCTTGGGTTCTGGAAGTTGTTGCTTAGGGTTACAGGATAGGTTTCAAAACTCATCCTCTCAGGGGCAGATTCCTCGTGTCAAATCTATTGTCAAAACCAGAGAAACTAGATGCCTTTCTAGAGTGCGTGAGGGATCTCTCCTTTCTCTAGCAGTAAATTGTACCGGTACCTCTAGCAGAAAGGGGTCTAGGGTACTATTCAAACCTTTTCGTGGTACCAAAAAAAAAGGGCACATTTCACCCGATTCTGGCCCTAAAGTGCTTGAACAAGTTTCTGTCGATTCCATCGTTCAAAATGGAGATAAGGTATATACTGCCACTAGTTCAAGAGGGTCAGTTTATGACTATGATAGACTTAAAGGATGCTTACTTTCATGTGCCAATACACAAGGATCACTTCAGGTTCTTAAGGTTCACATTTCTAGATCAACACTTCCAGTTTGTAGCTTTTCCCTTTGCGCTGGCTACTGCTCCAAGAATCTTCACAAAGGTTCTGGGAGCACTGCTCGCGGTGGCGAGATCCAGAGGGATTGCAGTAGCTCCTTTTCTGGACGACATCCTGGTTCAGACTCCGTCCTACCGGCTGGCAGAGGACCATTCGAGAGCTCTTCTCTTTCTACGATCTCATGGATGGAAGATAAACTCAGGAAAGAGTTCTCTGGTTCCCTGTACCAGAGTGGAGTTCCTGGAAATGATAATAGACTCTATAGCCATGAAAATATTCCTAACAGTCCAGAGATGTTTACAAAATTGTCTCCAGCTGTCTTGCCCTCCAATCCTCCTCAAGGCCATCAGTGGCCCGGCGCATGGAGTTGATTGGGCTCATGGTATCCACTATAAATGTCATTCCATTCGCCAGATTCCATTTCCGGCCTCTTCAGCTGTGCATGCTGAGGCAGTGGAACGGCAATCATTCGGACCTATCCCAACTGATCTCTCTGGACAACGGGTTGAGGGAATCTCTCTCTTGGTGGCTCCGTCCAGATCATGTCTTGGGGGGCATCCTTCCTCAGACCATCTTGGGAGATTGTGACTATGGACGTGAGTCTCTTAGGTTGGGGAGCGGTTTGGGGTGCCAGGAAGGCACAGGACAGGTGGAATCAGGAGGAGTCTCTTCTCCCGATCAAGATCCTGGAACTTCACCCGTCACATCTATCATAAGGTGTGGAGGACCTACTTACTTTGGTGTGAAACTCGTGGATATTCCTGGGATCAGGCCTGTGTTTAGACATTTTGCTCCTTCTTGGAGTTTGAATCTGGTTCTGAAGGTTTTACAGAGGGCTCTGTTCGAGCCTATGCATTCTCTTGATATTAAGACTCTGTCTTGGAAGTTTCTTTTTCTACTGGCCATTGCTTTGGCGCGCAGAGTGTCTGAATTAGTGGCCTTGCAATGTAAGCCTCCTTACCTGGTTTTCTATGCAGATAAGGCTGTCCTTCGCACTGGACTTGGATTTCTGCCTAAGGTTGTGTCTGATCGCAACATTAATCAGGAAATTGTGGTTCCTTCCTTGTGTCCTAAACCACCTTCTTCGAAGGAATGGTTACTTCATAACTTGGATGTGGTTTGAACTTTGAAATTCTATCTTCAGGCTACGAAGGATTTCAGACAAACTTCAGCATTGTTTGTTGTCTATTCCGGGAAGCGCAAAGAGCCAGAAGGCTTCTTCCACTTCCCTATCTTTTTGGCTGAGGAGCATGATTCACTTGGCTTATGAGACAGCGGGACATACGCCTCCTCAGAGGATTACGGTGCACTCAACTAAAGCTGTGGCTTCTTGGGCCTTCAAGAATGAAGCCTCTATGGAGCAGATTTGTAAGGCGGCTACCTGGTCCTCCTTACATACTTTTTTTAAGGTTTTACAAATTTGACTTTTTGCTTTCGGCTGAAGCAGCTTTTGGGAGAAAGGTTTTGCAGGCTGTAGTGCCCTCAGCATAGGGCCCGCATCTTTTTTACCCTCCCGTTTTCATTCAGTGTCCTCTAGAGCTTGTTTATTTGTTTCCCAACAAGTAATGAATGAAGCCATGGACTCTCCTCGTATTAAGATGGAAAACATAAATTATGTTTACCTGATAATTTAATTTCCATTGTTACGAGGAGAGTCCACGGCTCTCGCCCGGTTCTCCGTTGTACGGACCTAAATGTATTTTGTTTTTCTTCTGGCACCATTTATACCCTGATGTTTCTCCTACTGTTCCTTGATCCCTCAGCAGAATGACTGGGGGATGAGGGGAGTGGGGGAGGTATTTAAGCCTTTGGCTGGGGTTTCTTTGCCTCCTCCTGGTGGCCAGGTTCTGTATTTCCCACAAGTAATGAATGAAGCCGTGAAGACTCCTCATAACGATGGAAATTAAATGATCAGGTTGGATGTTGTGCATGCTTTAAAGTTCTCTGGGAATTGTAAGGGTCAGAAAGCTACTGCTTCTTTCTTAAATGTAATTGGCAAGAGTCCATGAGCTAGTGACGTATGGGATATACAATCCTACCAGGAGGGGCAAAGTTTCCCAAACCTCAAAATGCCTATAAATACAACCCTCACCACACCCACAATTCAGTTTTACAAACTTTGCCTCCTATGGAGGTGGTGAAGTAAGTTTGTGCTAAGATTTCTACGTTGACATGCGCTTCTCAGCATTTTGAAGCCCGATTCCTTTCAGAGTACAGCGAATGTCAGAGGGATGTGAAGGGAGTATCACCTATTGAATGCAATGGTTTTCCTCACGGGAGATCTATTTCATAGGTTCTCTGTTATCAGTCATAGAGATTCATCTCCTACCCTCCTTTTCAGATCGACAATCTACTCTCATATACCATTACCTCTACTGATAACTGTTTCAGTACTGGTTTGACTATCTGCTATATGTGGATGGGTGTCTTTCGGTAAGTGTTTTTTATTACTTAAGACACCCCAGCTATGGTTTGGCACTTTATGCATTTATATAAAGTTCTAAATATATGTATTGTACTTATATTTGCCATGAGTCAGGTTCATGTATTTCCTTGTGCAGACTGTCAGTTTCATATTTAGGGAAAATAAACATATTAAGAAATATTTTTTTTACCTGGGGTTTAGTCTTTTTTCAAATTGACTACTTTTTTTCTTGCAAATTGCGGGCAGTACTAGGCCCGCACCTGCGCCAAATGCTAGACTTTATCGCGTCATTTTTGGCGCGAAAAGTACGTCAGTTGATGCAAGTTCGTCATTTCCGGCGTCAACTACGAAGCCTTACACACGGTTGCGTCGTTAGTGACGCAAGTGTGTCATTTCCGGATACTGTTGGCGCCAAAAACTTTTCAGTTACGTTGTCCGTCATACTTGGCACCAAATTTTTCATTAATTTAATACCACATTGCTGTTTGTCTCTTTCTATGTCAGAGGGCTATGCTATTTGCATTTTTTCCCATTCCTGAAACTGTCATATAAGGAAATTGATCATTTTGCTTTATATGTTGTTTTTTCTTTTACATTTTGCATGATGTCTCATTCTGATCCTGCCTCAGAAGTATCTGTTGGAACTTTGCTGCCTGACATCGGTTCTACCAAAGCTAAGTGCATTTGTTGTAAGATTGTGGAAATTATTTCTCCAAATGTCATTTGTAATAGTTGTCATGATAAACTTTTACATGCAGATAATGTGTCCATCAGTAATAGTACATTGCCAGTTGCAGTTCCGTCAACTTCTAATGTACATGATATACCTATGAATTTTAAGAATTTGTTCCCGATTCTATTCACAAGGCTTTGTCTGCATTTCCGCCTTCTAATAAAAGTAAAAGGTCTTTTAAAACTTCTCATCCAGTTGATGAAATTTCGAATGACAGACAACATAATGATTTATCCTCCTCTGATGAGGATCTGATACAGAAGATCCTTCCTCAGATATTGACACTGACAAATCTACTTATTTATTTAAAATGAAGTATATTCGTTCTTTATTAAAAGAAGTGTTAATTACTTTGGATATTGAGGAAACCAGTCCTCTTGACGTTAAGTCTAGTAAACGTTTAAATGCTGTTTTTAAAACTCCTGTGGTTACTCCAGAGGTTTTTCCTATTCCTGATGCTATTTTTGATATGATTTCTAAGGAAAGGAATAAGCCAGGTACTTCTCTTATTCCTTCTTCAAGGTTTAAAAAGTTGTATCCTTTACTAGCAATTTCTATAGAGTTTTGGGGAAAAGTCCCCAAAGTTGATGGGGCTATTTCTACTCTTGCTAAACGTACCACTATTCCTATGGCAGATAGTACTTCCTTTAAGGATCCTTTAGATAGGAAGCTTGAATCCTATCTAAGGAAAGCCTATTTATATTCAGGTCTTCTTCTCAGGCCTGCAATTTCTTTGGCAGATGTTGCGGCTGCATCAACTTTTTGGTTGGAGAATTTAGCGCAACAAGAATTGGATTCTGACATATCTAGCATTGTTCGTTTACTGCAACATGCCAATCATTTTATTTGCGATGCCATTTTTGATATTATCAAAATTAATGTTAGATCCATGTCTTTAGCTATTTTTGCTAGAAGAGCTTTGTGGCTTAAATCTTGGAATGCTGATATGTCTAGATTACGATCTCTTTCTTTCCAAGGTAATAATTTATTTGGTTCTCAGTTGGATTCTATTATTTCAACTGTTACTGGAGGAAAGGGGGTTTTTCTGCCTCAGGATAAAAAAACCTAAGGGTAAATCTAAGGCTTCTAACCGTTTTCGTTCCTTTCGTCATAATAAGGAACAAAAATCTAATCCTTCCCCCAAGGAATCTGTTCCCAATTGGAAGCCTTCCTCAAATTGGAATAAATCCAAGCCTTTTATAAAACCAAAGTCAGCCCCTAAGTCCACATGAAGGTGCAGCCCTCATTCCCGCTCAGCTGGTAGGGGGCAGATTAAGGTTTTTCAAGGATTTTTGGATCAATTCTGTCCAAAATCAATGGATTCAGAGCATTGTCTCTCAAGGGTATCGAATAGGATTCAGAGTAAGACCTCCTGTGAGATGATTTTTCTCTCGCGTATCACAGCAAATCCAGTAAAAGCTCAGGCTTTCCTGAAGTGTGTTTCAGACCTGGAGTCTTCAGTGGTAATCATGCTGGTTCCTTTTCAGGAACAAGGTCTGGGGTTTTATTCAAAACTATTCATTGTCCCAAAGAAGGAAAATTCATTCAGACCAGTTCTGGATCTGAAAATTTTGAATAGTTATGTAAGAGTACCAACTTTCAAGATGGTGACTATAAGGACTATTCTGCCTTTTGTTCAGCAAGGACATTATATGTCTACAATAGACTTGCAGGATGCATACCTTCATATTCCGATTCATCCAGAACATTATCAGTTCCTGAGATTCTCTTTTCTAGACAAGCATTACCAATTTGTTGCTCTTCCATTTGGCCTAGCAACAGCTCCAAGAATCTTTTCAAAGGTTCTAGGTGCCCTACTCTCTGTAATCAGAGAGCAGGGTATTGCTGTGTTTCCTTATTTGGACGATATCTTGGTACTAGCTCAGTCTTTACGTTCTGCAGAATCTCACACCAATCAACTAGAGGTGTTTCTTAAAAAACATGGTTGGAGGATCAATTTACCAAAAAGTTTATTGATTCCTCAGACAAGGGTCACCTTTTTAGGTTTCCAGATAGATTCAGTGTCCATGACTCTGTCTCTAACAGACAAAGACGTTTGAAATTGGTTGCAGCCTGTCGGCACCTTCAGTCTGTCATTCCTTTCAGTTGCTATGTGCATGGAAGTTTTAGGCCTCATGACTGCAGCATCGGACGCGATTCCTTTTGCTCGTTTTCACATGAGACCTCTCCAGCTTTGTATGCTGAATCAATGGTGCAGGGATTATACAAATATATCACAATTAATATCCTTAAATCCCAATGTTCAACACTCTCTGACGTGGTGGTTAGATCACCAGCGTTTAGTTCAAGGGGCTTCTTTTGTTCGACCAACCTGGACTGTGATAACTACAGATGCATGTCTTTCAGGTTGGGGAGCTGTTTGGGAATCTCTGACAGCACAAGGGGTTTGGAAATCTCAAGAGGCGAGATTACCAATCAATATTTTAGAAGCCGTGCAATTTTCAGAGCTCTTCAGTTTTGGCCTCTGTTGAAGAGAGAACCGTTCATTTGTTTTCAGACAGACAATATCACAACTGTGGCATATGTCAATCATCAGGGTGGGACTCACAGTCCCCAAGCCATGAAAGAAGTATCCAGCATGGCCCCACAGGTTTTGGTATGCGGATCTTGTTCGGATGTCCAGTTGCCAACCTTGACCACTTCTGTTAAGGCCGGACCTTCTGTCTCAAGGTCCATTTTTCCATCAGGATCTCAAATCATTAAATTTGAAGGTATGGAAAATGAACGCTTAGTGCTAAGTCAGAGGTTTCTCTGACTCTGTGATTAATACTATGTTACAAGCTCGTAAATCTGTCTCGAGAAAGATTTATTATCGAGTTTGGAAGACTTACATTTCATGGTGTACTTCTCATAAATTCTCTTGGCATTCTTTTAGAATACCTAGAATTTTACAGTTTCTTCAGGATGGTTTGGATAAAGGTTTGTCTGCAAGTTCCTTGAAGGGGCAAATCTCTGCTCTTTCTGTTTTATTTCACAGAAAGATTTCTAAACATCCTGATATTCACTGTTTTGTACAGGCTTTAGTTCGTTTGAAGCCTGTCATTAAATAAATTTCTCCTCCTTGGTGTCTTAATTAGCTGGCCATGCAACGAAGTTGCAGGACAACGTATTGTTATTGTCAGGATTATTATTATTATTAGGTGGCCATGCAACGAAGTTGCAGGACAACCTATTGTTATTGTCAAGATTATTATTATTATTTTTTTTATTATTATTATTATTATTCCGCCACTTATTCAATTGCTTATAAAAACAACAGCATAACTCAAAAACTCATGAAACTTGGCACTATGCTAAAGATCTATGCTGTGCATAATCCTATGCAAAATAAATCTCATAGGTCATGTGATCTAGCAGCCATATTGCTTTTTGCGACAAATTTCGACAACCGCTTGAAAATCTTCTCCAGAACCGCTTATGTTACAGCTGTGAAACTTGCTGTGTGTACTGCTGTACTGACCTAGAATAAAGTTTGTTCAATAGAAGTGATTTAGTCACATGACCTAGCTGCCATTTTGAATTGTGCGAAAATCTTTAAACATCTTCTTCTCTGCAACCGCTAAGTGCAATGAAGTGCAATTTTGCACATGTGCTCCTTGCAAGGTCCTCTACCAAGTTTGTTCAAACTGCGAATTTTCCATAATCAACATGGCTGCTATGAGCCATTCGCCTTTTTATCGCTGTTTAATTGCGTAAATTTGCACTTTATGCATTATGTTTACACTATTTAACTATATTACAGTGTAGCAGACACATGAGTACACATAGTCATGACCCCTAAAGGCAATATTGCAGTAAAAATTTGCACTGTGCAGTCGCCTTTGTGAAATAAAACATTTGCAAATTTTCATAAAACGTCTGCAAATTGTAGAGGTCTATAGTGAGCATTAGTATGTGCAATTTGAAAGCCATACAATGCATAGTTTGGCGGCCATTTTGTTTTGTATGCGCTGTTTTTAAAAACTATAAAAATCTTCTTCTCCGAAACCGCTTAAGGCACACACTTGAAATTTGGCTTACAGAGTTATCTTATGACTAACATTCAGATTTGTTCAAGAGAAGTTATGTCATGTGGTTTGGCAGCCATTTTGAATTGTTCAAAACCGCTTAACGATATTTTTAAATTAATAATAAAACAAAAACCGTTTTACAAAAATGCTTTATTTTTGCCATGTTTATTGAGATCTATGGTGACAATTATTGTGCATAATATGGAGGCTGTATATCATAAGATCTGGCAGCCATTTTGTTTTATGCAAATATTTAGAAAATCTATTTTCTCTGCAACTGCTTATGTTAGAACTGTGAAACTTGCTATGTAACTTTATATTGTGACCTAGAGTCACAGTTATTCATGTTGAAGGAATTGGTCACAAGCTGTGGCAGCCATATTGGTTTACGAGACAATTTCGAAAATGTGTTTTCTTTCCAACCGCTTATGTTAAAGCTGTGAAATTTGCTGTATAACCATATATTGTCACCTAGAGTTACATCTGATCGTGATGAAAGTATTAATCATATGGTGGGGCAGCCATCTTGAAAAATGCAAAAATTTCGAAAATGTGTTTTCTTTCCAACTGCTAATGTTAGAATTGTAAAAACTTCTATAAAGCTTTATATTGTGACTTAGCTGCTTGTATGTCATTGCAATGTCGATGCGCATGGCCACCTCTATCGCTGCTTGCAGCTATATTTTTATTTTTTTATTATTATTATTATTCCGCCACTTTTTCTATTGCCCATAACTTTTGAACTGCTAAAGCAAAGCTCTTGAAATCAGGTATGCTGGTACAGCCTATTGCTCTGCTACATCTCATGCAATATTGAACTCATAGGTCATAAGGTTACGCAGCCATATTGCTTTTTGCGACAAATTTCGAGAAACGCTTAATAATCTTTATCTCCGGAACTGCTAATGTTACAACTTTGAAACTTGCTGTGCACAGTGCTGCTATGAACTAGATTTGTCATTGCTCAACAGAAGTGCCTTGGTCACATGATGTAGCAGCCATCTTGCATTTTGCGAAAATCTTTAAACATCTTCTCTTAAACCGCTTAGTGCAATAAAACGTAATTTTGCACATATGTTCCTTGCAAGGTCCTCTACCAAGTTTGTTAAAATTGCGATTTTTCCATAATCAACATGGCTGCCGTGAGACATTAACCTTTTTATCGCCATTTAATTGTGTAATTTTGCACTTTTTACATCAGTTTTACAATATTTAACAATATTACAGTATAATAGACACATGATTACACACAGTCATAACCCTTAAAGACAATATTGCAGTTAAAATTCGCATTGCGCAGTCGCCTTCGTGAAATAAAACATTTGCAAATTTTCATGAAACTTATGCAAATTGTAGAGTTATATAGTGAGCATTAGTATGTGCAATTTGAAAGCCATACATTGCATAGTTTGGCGGCCATTTTGTTTTGTATGCGCTGTTTTTAAAAACTATAAAAATCTTCTTCTCCGAAACCGCTTAAGGCACACACTTGAAATTTGGCTTACAGAGTTATCTTATGACTAACATTCAGATTTGTTCAAGAGAAGTTGATAGGTCATGTGGTTTGGCAGCCATTTTGAATTGTTCAAAAATGCTTAACGATATTTTTAAATTAATAATATAACAAAAACGGTTTTACAAAAATGCTTTATTTCTCCAACATAGGTGTGTCCGGTCCACGGCGTCATCCTTACTTGTGGGATATTCTCTTCCCCAACAGGAAATGGCAAAGAGCCCAGCAAAGCTGGTCACATGATCCCTCCTAGGCTCCGCCTACCCCAGTCATTCTCTTTGCCGTTGTACAGGCAACATCTCCACGGAGATGGCTTAGAGTTTTTTTAGTGTTTAACTGTAGTTTTTATTATTCAATCAAGAGTTTGTTATTTTGAAATAGTGCTGGTATGTACTATTTACTCAGAAACAGAAAAGAGATGAAGATTTCTGTTTGTATGAGGAAAATGATTTTAGCAACCGTCACTAAAATCCATGGCTGTTCCACACAGGACTGTTGAGAGCAATTAACTTCAGTTGGGGGAACAGTGAGCAGTCTCTTGCTGCTTGAGGTATGACACATTCTAACAAGACGATGTAATGCTGGAAGCTGTCATTTTCCCTCTGGGATCCGGTAAGCCATGTTTATTACGATTGTAAATAAGGGCTTCAAAAAGGGCTTATTAAGACTGTAGACTTTTTTTGGGCTAAATCGATTGATTATTAACACATATTTAGCCTTGAGGAATCATTTTATCTGGGTATTTTGATATAATAATATCGGCAGGCACTGTTTTAGACACCTTATTCTTTAGGGGCTTTCCCAAAGCATAGGCAGAGCCTCATTTTCGCGCCGGTGTTGCGCACTTGTTTTTGAGAGGCATGGCATGCAGTCGCATGTGAGAGGAGCTCTGATACTTAGAAAAGACTTTCTGAAGGCGTCATTTGGTATCGTATTCCCCTTGGGGCTTGGTTGGGTCTCAGCAAAGCAGATACCAGGGACTGTAAAGGGGTTAAAGTTCAAAATGGCTCCGGTTCCGTTATTTTAAGGGTTAAAGCTTCCAAATTTGGTGTGCAATACTTTTAAGGCTTTAAGACACTGTGGTGAAAATTTGGTAAATTTTGAACAATTCCTTCATGTTTTTTCGCATTTGCAGTAATAAAGTGTGTTCAGTTTAAAATTTAAAGTGACAGTAACGGTTTTATTTTAAAACGTTTTTTGTACTTGTTATCAAGTTTATGCCTGTTTAACATGTCTGAACTACCAGATAGACTGTGTTCTGAATGTGGGGAAGCCAGAATTCCTATTCATTTAAATAAATGTGATTTATGTGACAATGACAATGATGCCCAAGATGATTCCTCAAGTGAGGGGAGTAAGCATGGTACTGCATCATTCCCTCCTTCGTCTACACGAGTCTTGCCCACTCAGGAGGCCCCTAGTACATCTAGCGCGCCAATACTCCTTACTATGCAACAATTAACGGCTGTAATGGATAATTCTGTCAAAAACATTTTAGCCAAAATGAACACTTATCAGCGTAAGCGCGACTGCTCTGTTTTAGATACTGAAGAGCATGACGACGCTGATATTAATATTTCTGAAGGGCCCCTAACTCAGTCTGATGGGGCCAGGGAGGTTTTGTCTGAGGGAGAAATTACTGATTCAGGGAACATTTCTCAACAAGCTGAACCTGATGTGATTGCATTTAAATTTAAGTTGGAACATCTCCGCATTCTGCTTAAGGAGGTATTATCCACTCTGGATGATTGTGACAAGTTGGTCATCCCAGAGAAACTATGTAAAATGGACAAGTTTCTAGAGGTGCCGGGGCTCCCAGAAGCTTTTCCTATACCCAAGCGGGTGGCGGACATTGTTAATAAAGAATGGGAAAGGCCCGGTATTCCTTTCGTCCCTCCCCCCATATTTAAAAAATTGTTTCCTATGGTCGACCCCAGAAAGGACTTATGGCAGACAGTCCCCAAGGTCGAGGGAGCGGTTTCCACTTTAAACAAACGCACCACTATACCCATAGAGGATAGTTGTGCTTTCAAAGATCCTATGGATAAAAAATTAGAAGGTTTGCTTAAAAAGATGTTTGTTCAGCAGGGTTACCTTCTACAACCAATTTCATGCATTGTCCCTGTCGCTACAGCCGCATGTTTCTGGTTCGATGAGCTGATAAAGGCGGTCGACAGTGATTCTCCTCCTTATGAGGAGATTATGGACAGAATCAATGCTCTCAAATTGGCTAATTCTTTCACCCTAGACGCCACTTTGCAATTGGCTAGGTTAGCGGCTAAGAATTCTGGGTTTGCTATTGTGGCGCGCAGAGCGCTTTGGTTGAAATCTTGGTCGGCTGATGCGTCTTCCAAGAACAAGCTACTTAACATTCCTTTCAAGGGGAAAACGCTGTTTGGCCCTGACTTGAAAGAGATTATCTCGGATATCACTGGGGGTAAGGGCCACGCCCTTCCTCAGGATCGGCCTTTCAAGGCAAAAAATAAACCTAATTTTCGTCCCTTTCGTAGAAATGGACCAGCCCAAAGTGCTACGTCCTCTAAGCAAGAGGGTAATACTTCTCAAGCCAAGCCAGCTTGGAGACCAATGCAAGGCTGGAACAAGGGAAAGCAGGCCAAGAAACCTGCCACTGCTACCAAGACAGCATGAAATGTTGGCCCCCGATCCGGGACCGGATCTGGTGGGGGGCAGACTCTCTTCGCTCAGGCTTGGGCAAGAGATGTTCTGGATCCTTGGGCGCTAGAAATAGTCTCCCAAGGTTATCTTCTGGAATTCAAGGGACTTCCCCCAAGGGGGAGGTTCCACAGGTCTCGGTTGTCTTCAGACCACATAAAAAGACAGGCATTCTTACATTGTGTAGAAGACCTGTTAAAAATGGGAGTGATTCATCCCGTTCCATTAAGAGAACAAGGGATGGGGTTCTACTCCAATCTGTTTATAGTTCCCAAAAAAGAGGGAACGTTCAGACCAATCTTAGATCTCAAGATCTTAAACAAGTTTCTCAAGGTTCCATCGTTCAAGATGGAAACCATTCGAACTATTCTTCCTTCCATCCAGGAAGGTCAATTCATGACCACGGTGGATTTAAAGGATGCGTATCTACATATTCCTATCCACAAGGAACATCATCGGTTCCTGAGGTTCGCATTCCTGGACAAACATTACCAGTTCGTGGCGCTTCCTTTCGGATTAGCCACTGCTCCAAGGATTTTCACAAAGGTACTAGGGTCCCTTCTAGCTGTGCTAAGACCAAGGGGCATTGCTGTAGTACCTTACTTGGACGACATTCTGATTCAAGCGTCGTCCCTTCCTCAAGCAAAGGCTCACACGGACATTGTCCTGGCCTTTCTCAGATCTCACGGATGGAAAGTGAACGTGGAAAAGAGTTCTCTATCTCCGTCAACAAGGGTTCCCTTCTTGGGAACATTAATAGACTCCTTAGAAATGAGGATTTTTCTGACAGAGGCCAGAAAAACAAAACTTCTAGACTCTTGTCGGATACTCCATTCCGTTCCTCTTCCTTCCATAGCTCAGTGCATGGAAGTGATCGGGTTGATGGTAGCGGCAATGGACATAGTTCCTTTTGCACGCATTCATCTAAGACCATTACAACTGTGCATGCTCAGTCAGTGGAATGGGGACTATACAGACTTGTCTCCGAAGATACAAGTAAATCAGAGGACCAGAGACTCACTCCGTTGGTGGCTGTCCCTGGACAACCTGTCACGAGGGATGACATTCCGCAGACCAGAGTGGGTCATTGTCACGACCGACGCCAGTCTGATGGGCTGGGGCGCGGTCTGGGGATCCCTGAAAGCTCAGGGTCTTTGGTCTCGGGAAGAATCTCTTCTACCGATAAATATTCTGGAACTGAGAGCGATATTCAATGCTCTCAAGGCTTGGCCTCAGCTAGCGAGGGCCAAGTTCATACGGTTTCAATCAGACAACATGACAACTGTTGCGTACATCAACCATCAGGGGGGAACAAGGAGTTCCCTGGCGATGGAAGAAGTGACCAAAATCATTCTATGGGCGGAGTCTCACTCCTGCCACCTGTCTGCTATCCACATCCCAGGAGTGGAAAATTGGGAAGCGGATTTTCTGAGTCGTCAGACATTGCATCCGGGGGAGTGGGAACTCCATCCGGAAATCTTTGCCCAAGTCACTCAGCTGTGGGGCATTCCAGACATGGATCTGATGGCCTCTCGTCAGAACTTCAAAGTTCCTTGCTACGGGTCCAGATCCAGGGATCCCAAGGCGGCTCTAGTGGATGCACTAGTAGCACCTTGGACCTTCAAACTAGCTTATGTGTTCCCGCCGTTTCCTCTCATCCCCAGGCTGGTAGCAAGGATCAATCAGGAGAGGGCGTCGGTGATCTTGATAGCTCCTGCGTGGCCACGCAGGACTTGGTACGCAGATCTGGTGAATATGTCATCGGCTCCTCCTTGGAAGCTACCTTTGAGACGAGACCTTCTTGTTCAGGGTCCGTTCGAACATCCGAATCTGGTTTCACTCCAGCTGACTGCTTGGAGATTGAACGCTTGATCTTATCGAAGCGAGGATTCTCAGATTCTGTTATCGATACTCTTGTTCAGGCCAGAAAGCCTGTAACTAGAAAGATTTACCACAAAATTTGGAAAAAATATATCTGTTGGTGTGAATCTAAAGGATTCCCTTGGGACAAGGTTAAGATTCCTAGGATTCTATCCTTCCTTCAAGAAGGATTGGAAAAAGGATTATCTGCAAGTTCCCTGAAGGGACAGATTTCTGCCTTGTCTGTGTTACTTCACAAAAAGCTGGCCGCTGTGCCAGATGTTCAAGCCTTTGTTCAGGCTCTGGTTAGAATTAAGCCTGTTTACAAACCTTTGACTCCTCCTTGGAGTCTCAATTTAGTTCTTTCAGTTCTTCAGGGGGTTCCGTTTGAACCCTTGCATTCCGTTGATATTAAGTTATTATCTTGGAAAGTTTTGTTTTTAGTTGCAATTTCTTCTGCTAGAAGAGTTTCAGAATTATCTGCTCTGCAGTGTTCTCCTCCTTATCTGGTGTTCCATGCAGATAAGGTGGTTTTACGTACTAAACCTGGTTTTCTTCCAAAAGTTGTTTCTAACAAAAACATTAACCAGGAGATTATCGTACCTTCTCTGTGTCCGAAACCAGTTTCAAAGAAGGAACGTTTGTTGCACAATTTGGATGTTGTTCGCGCTCTAAAATTCTATTTAGATGCTACAAAGGATTTTAGACAAACATCTTCCTTGTTTGTTGTTTATTCCGGTAAAAGGAGAGGTCAAAAAGCAACTTCTACCTCTCTCTCTTTTTGGATTAAAAGCATCATCAGATTGGCTTACGAGACTGCCGGACGGCAGCCTCCCGAAAGAATCACAGCTCATTCCACTAGGGCTGTGGCTTCCACATGGGCCTTCAAGAACGAGGCTTCTGTTGATCAGATATGTAGGGCAGCGACTTGGTCTTCACTGCACACTTTTACCAAATTTTACAAGTTTGATACTTTTGCTTCTTCTGAGGCTATTTTTGGGAGAAAGGTTTTGCAAGCCGTGGTGCCTTCCATTTAGGTGACCTGATTTGCTCCCTCCCTTCATCCGTGTCCTAAAGCTTTGGTATTGGTTCCCACAAGTAAGGATGACGCCGTGGACCGGACACACCTATGTTGGAGAAAACAGAATTTATGTTTACCTGATAAATTACTTTCTCCAACGGTGTGTCCGGTCCACGGCCCGCCCTGGTTTTTTTAATCAGGTCTGATAATTTATTTTCTTTAACTACAGTCACCACGGTACCATATGGTTTCTCCTATGCAAATATTCCTCCTTAACGTCGGTCGAATGACTGGGGTAGGCGGAGCCTAGGAGGGATCATGTGACCAGCTTTGCTGGGCTCTTTGCCATTTCCTGTTGGGGAAGAGAATATCCCACAAGTAAGGATGACGCCGTGGACCGGACACACCGTTGGAGAAAGTAATTTATCAGGTAAACATAAATTCTGTTTTTTGCCATGTTTATTGACATCTATGGTGACAATTACTATGCATAATATGGAGGCTGTATATCATATGATCTAGCAGCCATTTTGTTTTATTTCGAAAATCTATTTTCTCTGCAACTGCTTATGTTAGAACTGTGAAACTTGCTGTATAACCTTATATTGTGACCTAGAGTCACAGTTGTTCATGTTGAAGGAATTGGTCACAAGCTGTGGCAGCCATATTGGTTTACGCAAAAATTTCGAAAACGTGTTTTCTTTCCAACCGCTTATGTTAAAGCTGTGAAATTTGCTGTAAAACAAAATCTTGTGACCTAGAGTTACATCTGATTGTGATGAAAGTATTGGTCATATGGTGGGGCAGCCATCTTCAAAAACGCAAACATTTTGAAAATGTGTTTTCTTTCCAACTGCTAATGTTAGAATTGTAAAAACTTCTATAAAGCTTTATATTGTGACTTAGCTGCTTGTATGCCATTGCAATGTTGATGCGCATGGCCACCTCTATCGCTGCTTGCAGCTATATTTTGGTTTTGAAGGTGTTACAGGCTCCTCCATTTGAGCCCATGCGTTCTTTGGACATTAAACTACTTTCTTGGAAAGTGATTTTCCTTTTGGCCATCTCTTCTGCTAGAAGAGTTTCTGAGCTATCTGCTCTTTCTTGTGAATCTCCTTTTCTGATTTTTCATCAGGATAAGGCGGTTTTGCGGACTTCATTTCAATTTATTTAAGGTTGTGAATTCTAACAACATTAGTAGAGAAATTGTTTTTCCTTCCTTGTGTCCTAATCCTAAGAATTCTTTGGAAAGATCCTTACATTCTTTGGATGTGGTAAGAGGTTTGAAATATTATGTTGAAGCTACCAAAGATTTCAGGAAGACTTCTAGTCTATTTGTTATATTTCTTTCATGTAATTGGCAAGAGTCCATGAGCTAGTGACGTATGGGATATACAATCCTACCAGGAGGGGCAAAGTTTCCCAAACCTCAAAATGCCTATAAATGCACCCCTCACCACACCCACAATTCAGTTTTACAAACTTTGCCTCCTATGGAGGTGGTGAAGTAAGTTTGTGCTAAGATTTCTACCTTGATATGTGCTTCTCAGCATTCTTGAAGCCCGATTGCTCTCAGAGTGCACCGAATGTCAGAGGGACGTGAAGGGAGTAGCACTTATTGAATACGACGATTTCCCTAACGGGGGTCTATTTCATAGGTTCTCTGTTATCGGTCGTAGAGATTCATTTCCTACCTCCCTTTTCAGATCGACGATATACTCTCAATTTACCATTACCTCTACTAATAACTGTTATAGTACTGGTTTGGCTATCTGCTATATGTGGATGGGTGTCTTTTGGTAAGTTTGTTTCTCTTGTTAAGTGTATCCAGTCCACGGATCATCCATTACTTATGGGATATTCTCCTTCCCAACAGGAAGTTGCAAGAGGATCACCCACAGCAGAGCTGCTATATAGCTCATCCCCTCACTGCCATATCCAGTCATTCTCTTGCAACTCTCAACAAAGATGGAGGTCGTAAGAGGACTGTGGTGTTTTATACTTAGTTTATCTCTTCAATCAAAAGTTTGTTATTTTTAAATGGTACCGGAGTGTACTGTTTATCTCAGGCAGTATTTAGAAGAAGAATCTGCCTGCATTTTCTATGATCTTAGCAGAAGTAACTAAGATCCTTTGCTGTTCTCACATATTCTGAGGAGTGAGGTAACTTCAGAGGGGGAATAGCGTGCAGGTTTTCCTGCAATAAGGTATGTGCAGTTAAAATATTTTTCTAGGGATGTAATTTGCTAGAAAATGCTGCTGATACAGAAGTAATGTAAGTAATGCCTTAAATGCAGTGATAGCGACTGGTATCAGGCTTATTAATAGAGATACATACTCTTATAAAAGTGTATTTTAAAACGTTTGCTGGCATGTTTAATTGTTTTTTATATATGTTTGGTGATAAAACTTATGGGGGCCTAGTTTTTTCCACATGGCTGGCTTGAATTTTGCCTAGAAACAGTTCCTTGAGGCTTTCCACTGTTGTAATATGAGTGGGAGGGGCCTATTTTAGCGCTTTTTTGCGCAGCAAAAATTACAGACACAGACATCCAGCTTCTTCCTGCATGTTCCAGGACTTCTCTGAAGGGCTCAAAGGCTTTAAAAGTCGTATTAAGGGAGGTAAAAAGCCACAGTAGAGCTGTGGCAGTTGTTGTGACTGTTTAAAAAAACGTTTTTGTCATTTGTTATTCCGTTTTTGGTATTAAGGGGTTAATCATCCATTTGCAAGTGGGTGCAATGCTCTGCTAACTTGTTACATACACTGTAAAAATTTCGTTAGTGTAACTGTCTTTTTTCACTGTTATTTCAAATTTAGGACCAAATTTGTGTTTCTTAAAGGCGCAGTAACATTTTTTATATTGCTTGTAAACTTGTTTTAAGTGTTTTCCAAGCTTGCTATTCTCATTGCTAGTCTGTTTAAACATGTCTGATACAGAGGAACCTACTTGTTCATTATGTTTGAAAGCCATGGTGGAGCCCCTTAGGAGAATGTGTACTAAATGTATTGATTTCACCTTAAACAGTAAAGATCAGTCTTTATCTATAAAAGAATTATCACCAGAGGGTTTTGTCGAGGGGGAAGTTATGCCGACTAACTCTCCCCGCGTGTCAGACCCTTCGCCTCCCGCTCAGGGGACGCACGCTGATATGGCGCCAACTACATCAGGGACGCCCATAGCGATTACCTTGCAGGACATGGCTGCAATCATGAATAATACCCTGTCAGAGGTATTATCTAGATTGCCTGAATTAAGAGGCAAGCACGATAGCTCTGGGGTTAGGAGAGATACAGAGCGTGCAAATGCTGTTAGAGCCATGTCTGATACTGCGTCACAGTATGCAGAACATGAGGACGGAGAGCTTCAGTCTGTGGGTGACATCTCTGACTCGGGGAAACCTGATTCAGAGATTTCTAATTTTAAATTTAAGCTTGAGAACCTCCGTGTATTGCTTGGGGAGGTATTAGCTGCTCTGAATGACTGTAACACAGTTGCAATTCTAGAGAAATTATGTAGGCTGGATAGATACTATGCGGTGCTGGTGTGTACTGACGTTTTTCCTATACCTAAAAGGCTTACAGAAATTATTAGCAAGGAGTGGGATAGACCCGGTGTGCCCTTTTCCCCACCTATGTTTAGAAATTTTTTTCCAATAGACGCCACTACACGGGACTTATGGCAGACAGTCCCTAAGGTGGAGGGAGCAGTTTCTACTTTAGTTAACTATTATATATATAAATCAGTGCGCCAAATCCCAATATATAAATTGGAAGAAAAAAACAAACAAAGTATCAAAATTAAAATTAAAAACACCTATGCAAATATATACAAAGTGACAACTGCAAAAATAAAAACAGTGTGGTTAAAATCCCAATCAAACCAATATTGTAAATGGTGGAAATGTAGTATTGGACAGTTCATCTAGTCCATAATCCAAATCCTGAAATCTGGAACGGATGGCAGGCTGCTTCTTCGAATTTCTTGTTGGTGTCCCAAGATGTTAAACTCTGCAGAAGTGAATGATAAAAAAAGAAGGCGCCACCATAGTGCACAATCAGATGATAATAACACGCCAATAAAACAAGTAAGACCGTACTTACAAGCTGTATGACACTTGAGAAGTGTCACAAACGCCTTCTGGACTGTTAGGAGTCGTCCAGCTAACTCACACTGATGGATTTCAGAATTCCTCTGGGGTGTGAGGGCGGCGATGGTCAAAAGCAAAACAGCATCCAGCAACAGAGGTTTCACAGAGCCGGCTCGTCTTGTACTATCCACTGTTATTGTAGGTACATTGATGGATACAATGTAACAGATGGATCAATGAGATGAGTAAATGAATGAATAAAGGAAAATTTGTGGCAAAAGTCTTGTAAAAGTGAACAGACTTTATTTAGAGTACATAAGCACAACGTTTCTCGGTCTCTCCTGACCGTTTCCTCAGGTGCAATATACATAATAGTTAAAACCACGAACTTTTATTGCCGAGTTCTCGGCGTCTACTAAAAGGAACTGCGCATGCGTGAAGGTGTGACCACTATTAGAGCTACCATTGGTCGCTGGTATCCAATGGTAAGAGGAAATAGTATTCATGCCTCTGTGTGAAATAAACAGCGTGAGTAAAAAACTGCTATTAATGGCAGACAACCACAATCAGGCCGTGCAGGGCTCAACTATCCGAGCATATCAAAAGATTGTGTATATTAAAATATGTATCAAAAAATATATTTTGAATAAGTAAATATATATAATATATACACAGCGTAAAAAATAAATAAATAGATTTAAAAAAAAATATATATATATATTAATTCCCATTAGGTCGCTCTTAGTGGTGACACCCACAGCGCAACTCAAATTCTACAGCTAAACAGGTTGAACCAGAGTATCTCCCAGTCAAGATGTAAATGATATAAAAAAACACTATTACTTAATATACAATATAAAAATGTAGATCGGAACCCAATATAAAAAGCCTATAAAATACAATTCATTCAAAAACATATATACATGTTTCTGAAACATAGACAGAGTTCAAAATTAAATAAAAACACAAATGTGTCATAACTGATTATTGGAATTAATAAATATATGCAAATATAACCCACTCTGAAGACATATATAGAAATGTATATATACACATATGCATATACACATGTATGTAGATGTATATAAGGTTATAAATATAACTATACATGCATATATGCACATACACACATCACATACCCACTGAGTACCGGTTAATCAACAATACATGTGGTATCACAAATGAAATACAATATGCCTGTCATATAACAGTCATAATACATCTGTACTGTTAACACTTAGTGTATTCCACGTCCCAAAAGGCAACAGTGATAGATATATCCACAAAAAGCCCTATCAATATAATCATCATAGTATAAACTAACAAATGTTAAAAGATATAATAAAAATATATATAAAAATAATATAAATAATATTAAAATTTAGTTAGTTAAAAGCTGCCATATCAATGTTGGCATTAAGTCCGCCGGGGGACAAGCTTTTGAGTTTCCATATCCAAAAGGTCTCCCTTTGTCTCAAATGTAGAAACCTATTTCTGCCCCACTTGGGTAGGATCTGTTCTAGTGGAAATATGGAAAAACTATCAGATGGTGTGGAATGGCAAAGACTAGCATGTTTGGGGACACTGTGGTTTTTTATATTGTTTTCTATGTTTCTTTTATGTTCCCCCCACCTCTTTTTTAGGGGTCTGGAGGTCCTCCCCACGTATTGGACCCCACATACACACTCCAAGAGATAAACGACAAAGGGAGAGTCACACGTAAAGTGTGAGTTAATATTTAATTTTTCTTTGGTTGTAAATGAAATAAATCCAGTTCTGTTTGGATTTGTAAAAGCACATAGGCCACAATGCGCCCGATTACATTTAAAAAAACCTGGTTTGCCTAGTGCTGTAGAGTCCCTATTCCTAAGGCTGCATCCCTTGGCTTTGTTTTTCGGCTGATGTACTTTCATCACTACTTTGCTGGGTGCCAGCTTATTTTTTAAAGTGGGCGCTCTTCTGAAAGTGCATATTGGTTGCTTGCTCAATGTACTGGTACTAGTACATCAGCCGAAAAACAAAGCCAAGGGATGCAGCCTTAGGAATAGGGACTCTACAGCACTAGGCAAACCAGGTTTTTTTAAATGTAATCGGGCGCATTGTGGCCTATGTGCTTTTACAAATCCAAACAGAACTGAATTTATTTCATTTACAACCAAAGAAAAATTAAATATTAACTCACACTTTACGTGTGACTCTCCCTTTGTCGTTTATCTCTTGGAGTGTGTATGTGGGGTCCAATACGTGGGGAGGACCTCCAGACCCCTAAAAAAGAGGTGGGGGGAACATAAAAGAAACATAGAAAACAATATAAAAAACCACAGTGTCCCCAAACATGCTAGTCTTTGCCATTCCACACCATCTGATAGTTTTTCCATATTTCCACTAGAACAGATCCTACCCAAGTGGGGCAGAAATAGGTTTCTACATTTGAGACAAAGGGAGACCTTTTGGATATGGAAACTCAAAAGCTTGTCCCCCGGCGGACTTAATGCCAACATTGATATGGCAGCTTTTAACTAACTAAATTTTAATATTATTTATATTATTTTTATATATATTTTTATTATATCTTTTAACATTTGTTAGTTTATACTATGATGATTATATTGATAGGGCTTTTTGTGGATATATCTATCACTGTTGCCTTTTGGGACGTGGAATACACTAAGTGTTAACAGTACAGATGTATTATGACTGTTATATGACAGGCATATTGTATTTCATTTGTGATACCACATGTATTGTTGATTAACCGGTACTCAGTGGGTATGTGATGTGTGTATGTGCATATATGCATGTATAGTTATATTTATAACCTTATATACATCTACATACATGTGTATATGCATATGTGTATATATACATTTCTATATATGTCTTCAGAGTGGGTTATATTTGCATATATTTATTAATTCCAATAATCAGTTATGACACATTTGTGTTTTTATTTAATTTTGAACTCTGTCTATGTTTCAGAAACATGTATATATGTTTTTGAATGAATTGTATTTTATAGGCTTTTTATATTAGGTTCCGATCTACATTTTTATATTGTATATTAAGTAATAGTGTTTTTTTATATCATTTACATCTTGACTGAGAGATACTCTGGTTCAACCTGTTTAGCTGTAGAATTTGAGTTGCGCTGTGGGTGTCACCACTAAGAGCGACCTAATGGGAATTAATATATATTTATTTTTTATTTTTTTAAATCTATTTATTTATTTTTTACGCTGTGTATATATTATATATATTTACTTATTCAAAATATATTTTTTGATACATATTTTAATATACACAATCTTTTGATATGCTCGGATAGTTGAGCCCTGCACGGCCTGATTGTGGTTGTCTGCCATTAATAGCAGTTTTTTACTCACGCTGTTTATTTCACACAGAGGCATGAATACTATTTCCTCTTACCATTGGATACCAGCGACCAATGGTAGCTCTAATAGTGGTCACACCTTCACGCATGCGCAGTTCCTTTTAGTAGACGCCGAGAACTCGGCAATAAAAGTTTGTGGTTTTAACTATTATGTATATTGCACCTGAGGAAACGGTCAGGAGAGACCGAGAAACGTTGTGCTTATGTACTCTAAATAAAGTCTGTTCACTTTTACAAGACTTTTGCCACGAATTTTCCTTTATTCATTCATTTACTCATCTCATTGATCCATCTGTTACATTGTATCCATCAATGTACCTACAATAACAGTGGATTGTACAAGACGAGCCGGCTCTGTGAAACCTCTGTTGCTGGATGCTGTTTTGCTTTTGACCATCGCCGCCCTCACACCCCAGAGGAATTCTGAAATCCATCAGTGTGAGTTAGCTGGACGACTCCTAACAGTCCAGAAGGCGTTTGTGACACTTCTCAAGTGTCATACAGCTTGTAAGTACGGTCTTACTTGTTTTATTGGCGTGTTATTATCATCTGATTGTGCACTATGGTGGCGCCTTCTTTTTTTATCATTCACTTCTGCAGAGTTTAACATCTTGGGACACCAACAAGAAATTCGAAGAAGCAGCCTGCCATCCGTTCCAGATTTCAGGATTTGGATTATGGACTAGATGAACTGTCCAATACTACATTTCCACCATTTACAATATTGGTTTGATTGGGATTTTAACCACACTGTTTTTATTTTTGCAGTTGTCACTTTGTATATATTTGCATAGGTGTTTTTAATTTTAATTTTGATACTTTGTTTGTTTTTTTCTTCCAATTTATATATTGGGATTTGGCGCACTGATTTATATATATAATAGTTAACTAAAGTAGAAACTGCTCCCTCCACCTTAGGGACTGTCTGCCATAAGTCCCGTGTAGTGGCGTCTATTGGAAAAAAATTTCTAAACATAGGTGGGGAAAAGGGCACACCGGGTCTATCCCACTCCTTGCTAATAATTTCTGTAAGCCTTTTAGGTATAGGAAAAACGTCAGTACACACCAGCACCGCATAGTATCTATCCAGCCTACATAATTTCTCTAGAATTGCAACTGTGTTACAGTCATTCAGAGCAGCTAATACCTCCCCAAGCAATACACGGAGGTTCTCAAGCTTAAATTTAAAATTAGAAATCTCTGAATCAGGTTTCCCCGAGTCAGAGATGTCACCCACAGACTGAAGCTCTCCGTCCTCATGTTCTGCATACTGTGACGCAGTATCAGACATGGCTCTAACAGCATTTGCACGCTCTGTATCTCTCCTAACCCAGAGCTATCGTGCTTGCCTCTTAATTCAGGCAATCTAGATAATACCTCTGACAGGGTATTATTCATGATTGCAGCCATGTCCTGCAAGGTAATCGCTATGGGCGTCCCTGATGTAGTTGGCGCCATATCAGCGTGCGTCCCCTGAGCGGGAGGCGAAGGGTCTGACACGCGGGGAGAGTTAGTCGGCATAACTTCCCCTCGACAAAACCCTCTGGTGATAATTCTTTTATAGATAAAGACTGATCTTTACTGTTTAAGGTGAAATCAATACATTTAGTACACATTCTCCTAAGGGGCTCCACCATGGCTTTCAAACATAATGAACAAGTAGGTTCCTCTGTATCAGACATGTTTAAACAGACTAGCAATGAGAATAGCAAGCTTGGAAAACACTTAAAACAAGTTTACAAGCAATATAAAAAATGTTACTGCGCCTTTAAGAAACACAAATTTGGTCCTAAATTTGAAATAACAGTGAAAAAAGACAGTTACACTAACGAAATTTTTACAGTGTATGTAACAAGTTAGCAGAGCATTGCACCCACTTGCAAATGGATGATTAACCCCTTAATACCAAAAACGGAATAACAAATGACAAAAACGTTTTTTTAAACAGTCACAACAACTGCCACAGCTCTACTGTGGCTTTTTACCTCCCTTAATACGACTTTTAAAGCCTTTGAGCCCTTCAGAGAAGTCCTGGAACATGCAGGAAGAAGCTGGATGTCTGTGTCTGTAATTTTTGCTGCGCAAAAAAGCGCTAAAATAGGCCCCTCCCACTCATATTACAACAGTGGAAAGCCTCAAGGAACTGTTTCTAGGCAAAATTCAAGCCAGCCATGTGGAAAAAACTAGGCCCCCATAAGTTTTATCACCAAACATATATAAAAAACAATTAAACATGCCAGCAAACGTTTTAAAATACACTTTTATAAGAGTATGTATCTCTATTAATAAGCCTGATACCAGTCGCTATCACTGCATTTAAGGCATTACTTACATTACTTCTGTATCAGCAGCATTTTCTAGCAAATTACATCCCTAGAAAAATATTTTAACTGCACATACCTTATTGCAGGAAAACCTGCACGCTATTCCCCCTCTGAAGTTACCTCACTCCTCAGAATATGTGAGAACAGCAAAGGATCTTAGTTACTTCTGCTAAGATCATAGAAAATGCAGGCAGATTCTTCTTCTAAATACTGCCTGAGATAAACAGTACACTCCGGTACCATTTAAAAATAACAAACTTTTGATTGAAGAGATAAACTAAGTATAAAACACCACAGTCCTCTTACGACCTCCATCTTTGTTGAGAGTTGCAAGAGAATGACTGGATATGGCAGTGAGGGGATGAGCTATATAGCAGCTCTGCTGTGGGTGATCCTCTTGCAACTTCCTGTTGGGAAGGAGAATATCCCATAAGTAATGGATGATCGTGGACTGGATACACTTAACAAGAGAAACAAACTTACCAAAAGACACCCATCCACATATAGCAGATAGCCAAACCAGTACTATAACAGTTATTAGTAGAGGTAATGGTAAATTGAGAGTATATCGTCGATCTGAAAAGGGAGGTAGGAAATGAATCTCTACGACCGATAACAGAGAACCTATGAAATAGACCCCCGTTAGGGAAATCGTCGTATTCAATAAGTGCTACTCCCTTCACGTCCCTCTGACATTCGGTGCACTCTGAGAGCAATCGGGCTTCAAGAATGCTGAGAAGCACATATCAAGGTAGAAATCTTAGCACAAACTTACTTCACCACCTCCATAGGAGGCAAAGTTTGTAAAACTGAATTGTGGGTGTGGTGAGGGGTGCATTTATAGGCATTTTGAGGTTTGGGAAACTTTGCCCCTCCTGGTAGGATTGTATATCCCATACGTCACTAGCTCATGGACTCTTGCCAATTACATGAAAGAAATATAACAAATAGACTAGAAGTCTTCCTGAAATCTTTGGTAGCTTCAACATAATATTTCAAACCTCTTACCACATCCAAAGAATGTAAGGATCTTTCCAAAGAATTCTTAGGATTAGGACACAAGGAAGGAAAAACAATTTCTCTACTAATGTTGTTAGAATTCACAACCTTAAATAAATTGAAATGAAGTCCGCAAAACCGCCTTATCCTGATGAAAAATCAGAAAAGGAGATTCACAAGAAAGAGCAGATAGCTCAGAAACTCTTCTAGCAGAAGAGATGGCCAAAAGGAAAATCACTTTCCAAGAAAGTAGTTTAATGTCCAAAGAACGCATGGGCTCAAATGGAGGAGCCTGTAACACCTTCAAAACCAAAATATAGCTGCAAGCAGCGATAGAGGTGGCCATGCGCATCAACATTGCAATGGCATACAAGCAGCTAAGTCACAATATAAAGCTTTATAGAAGTTTTTACAATTCTAACATTAGCAGTTGGAAAGAAAACACATTTTCAAAATGTTTGCGTTTTTGAAGATGGCTGCCCCACCATATGACCAATACTTTCATCACAATCAGATGTAACTCTAGGTCACAAGATTTTGTTTTACAGCAAATTTCACAGCTTTAACATAAGCGGTTGGAAAGAAAACACGTTTTCGAAATTTTTGCGTAAACCAATATGGCTGCCACAGCTTGTGACCAATTCCTTCAACATGAACAACTGTGACTCTAGGTCACAATATAAGGTTATACAGCAAGTTTCACAGTTCTAACATAAGCAGTTGCAGAGAAAATAGATTTTCGAAATAAAACAAAATGGCTGCTAGATCATATGATATACAGCCTCCATATTATGCATAGTAATTGTCACCATAGATGTCAATAAACATGGCAAAAAACAGAATTTATGTTTACCTGATAAATTACTTTCTCCAACGGTGTGTCCGGTCCACGGCGTCATCCTTACTTGTGGGATATTCTCTTCCCCAACAGGAAATGGCAAAGAGCCCAGCAAAGCTGGTCACATGATCCCTCCTAGGCTCCGCCTACCCCAGTCATTCGACCGACGTTAAGGAGGAATATTTGCATAGGAGAAACCATATGGTACCGTGGTGACTGTAGTTAAAGAAAATAAATTATCAGACCTGATTAAAAAAACCAGGGCGGGCCGTGGACCGGACACACCGTTGGAGAAAGTAATTTATCAGGTAAACATAAATTCTGTTTTCTCCAACATAGGTGTGTCCGGTCCACGGCGTCATCCTTACTTGTGGGAACCAATACCAAAGCTTTAGGACACGGATGAAGGGAGGGAGCAAATCAGGTCACCTAAATGGAAGGCACCACGGCTTGCAAAACCTTTCTCCCAAAAATAGCCTCAGAAGAAGCAAAAGTATCAAACTTGTAAAATTTGGTAAAAGTGTGCAGTGAAGACCAAGTCGCTGCCCTACATATCTGATCAACAGAAGCCTCGTTCTTGAAGGCCCATGTGGAAGCCACAGCCCTAGTGGAATGAGCTGTGATTCTTTCGGGAGGCTGCCGTCCGGCAGTCTCGTAAGCCAATCTGATGATGCTTTTAATCCAAAAAGAGAGAGAGGTAGAAGTTGCTTTTTGACCTCTCCTTTTACCGGAATAAACAACAAACAAGGAAGATGTTTGTCTAAAATCCTTTGTAGCATCTAAATAGAATTTTAGAGCGCGAACAACATCCAAATTGTGCAACAAACGTTCCTTCTTTGAAACTGGTTTCGGACACAGAGAAGGTACGATAATCTCCTGGTTAATGTTTTTGTTAGAAACAACTTTTGGAAGAAAACCAGGTTTAGTACGTAAAACCACCTTATCTGCATGGAACACCAGATAAGGAGGAGAACACTGCAGAGCAGATAATTCTGAAACTCTTCTAGCAGAAGAAATTGCAACTAAAAACAAAACTTTCCAAGATAATAACTTAATATCAACGGAATGCAAGGGTTCAAACGGAACCCCCTGAAGAACTGAAAGAACTAAATTGAGACTCCAAGGAGGAGTCAAAGGTTTGTAAACAGGCTTAATTCTAACCAGAGCCTGAACAAAGGCTTGAACATCTGGCACAGCGGCCAGCTTTTTGTGAAGTAACACAGACAAGGCAGAAATCTGTCCCTTCAGGGAACTTGCAGATAATCCTTTTTCCAATCCTTCTTGAAGGAAGGATAGAATCCTAGGAATCTTAACCTTGTCCCAAGGGAATCCTTTAGATTCACACCAACAGATATATTTTTTCCAAATTTTGTGGTAAATCTTTCTAGTTACAGGCTTTCTGGCCTGAACAAGAGTATCGATAACAGAATCTGAGAATCCTCGCTTCGATAAGAGAAGCGTTCAATCTCCAAGCAGTCAGCTGGAGTGAAACCAGATTCGGATGTTCGAACGGACCCTGAACAAGAAGGTCTCGTCTCAAAGGTAGCTTCCAAGGAGGAGCCGATGACATATTCACCAGATCTGCGTACCAAGTCCTGCGTGGCCACGCAGGAGCTATCAAGATCACCGACGCCCTCTCCTGATTGATCCTTGCTACCAGCCTGGGGATGAGAGGAAACGGCGGGAACACATAAGCTAGTTTGAAGGTCCAAGGTGCTACTAGTGCATCCACTAGAGCCGCCTTGGGATCCCTGGATCTGGACCCGTAGCAAGGAACTTTGAAGTTCTGACGAGAGGCCATCAGATCCATGTCTGGAATGCCCCACAGCTGAGTGACTTGGGCAAAGATTTCCGGATGGAGTTCCCACTCCCCCGGATGCAATGTCTGACGACTCAGAAAATCCGCTTCCCAATTTTCCACTCCTGGGATGTGGATAGCAGACAGGTGGCAGGAGTGAGACTCCGCCCATAGAATGATTTTGGTCACTTCTTCCATCGCCAGGGAACTCCTTGTTCCCCCCTGATGGTTGATGTACGCAACAGTTGTCATGTTGTCTGATTGAAACCGTATGAACTTGGCCCTCGCTAGCTGAGGCCAAGCCTTGAGAGCATTGAATATCGCTCTCAGTTCCAGAATATTTATCGGTAGAAGAGATTCTTCCCGAGACCAAAGACCCTGAGCTTTCAGGGATCCCCAGACCGCGCCCCAGCCCATCAGACTGGCGTCGGTCGTGACAATGACCCACTCTGGTCTGCGGAATGTCATCCCTCGTGACAGGTTGTCCAGGGACAGCCACCAACGGAGTGAGTCTCTGGTCCTCTGATTTACTTGTATCTTCGGAGACAAGTCTGTATAGTCCCCATTCCACTGACTGAGCATGCACAGTTGTAATGGTCTTAGATGAATGCGTGCAAAAGGAACTATGTCCATTGCCGCTACCATCAACCCGATCACTTCCATGCACTGAGCTATGGAAGGAAGAGGAACGGAATGGAGTATCCGACAAGAGTCTAGAAGTTTTGTTTTTCTGGCCTCTGTCAGAAAAATCCTCATTTCTAAGGAGTCTATTAATGTTCCCAAGAAGGGAACCCTTGTTGACGGAGATAGAGAACTCTTTTCCACGTTCACTTTCCATCCGTGAGATCTGAGAAAGGCCAGGACAATGTCCGTGTGAGCCTTTGCTTGAGGAAGGGACGACGCTTGAATCAGAATGTCGTCCAAGTAAGGTACTACAGCAATGCCCCTTGGTCTTAGCACAGCTAGAAGGGACCCTAGTACCTTTGTGAAAATCCTTGGAGCAGTGGCTAATCCGAAAGGAAGCGCCACGAACTGGTAATGTTTGTCCAGGAATGCGAACCTCAGGAACCGATGATGTTCCTTGTGGATAGGAATATGTAGATACGCATCCTTTAAATCCACCGTGGTCATGAATTGACCTTCCTGGATGGAAGGAAGAATAGTTCGAATGGTTTCCATCTTGAACGATGGAACCTTGAGAAACTTGTTTAAGATCTTGAGATCTAAGATTGGTCTGAACGTTCCCTCTTTTTTGGGAACTATAAACAGATTGGAGTAGAACCCCATCCCTTGTTCTCTTAATGGAACGGGATGAATCACTCCCATTTTTAACAGGTCTTCTACACAATGTAAGAATGCCTGTCTTTTTATGTGGTCTGAAGACAACCGAGACCTGTGGAACCTCCCCCTTGGGGGAAGTCCCTTGAATTCCAGAAGATAACCTTGGGAGACTATTTCTAGCGCCCAAGGATCCAGAACATCTCTTGCCCAAGCCTGAGCGAAGAGAGTCTGCCCCCCACCAGATCCGGTCCCGGATCGGGGGCCAACATTTCATGCTGTCTTGGTAGCAGTGGCAGGTTTCTTGGCCTGCTTTCCCTTGTTCCAGCCTTGCATTGGTCTCCAAGCTGGCTTGGCTTGAGAAGTATTACCCTCTTGCTTAGAGGACGTAGCACTTTGGGCTGGTCCATTTCTACGAAAGGGACGAAAATTAGGTTTATTTTTTGCCTTGAAAGGCCGATCCTGAGGAAGGGCGTGGCCCTTACCCCCAGTGATATCCGAGATAATCTCTTTCAAGTCAGGGCCAAACAGCGTTTTCCCCTTGAAAGGAATGTTAAGTAGCTTGTTCTTGGAAGACGCATCAGCCGACCAAGATTTCAACCAAAGCGCTCTGCGCGCCACAATAGCAAACCACAATTCTTAGCCGCTAACCTAGCCAAATGCAAAGTCGTCGTCTAGGGTGAAAGAATTAGCCAATTTGAGAGCATTGATCTCTGTCCTATAATCTCCACATAAGGGAGGAGAATCACTGCTCGACCCGCCTTTATCAGCTCATCGAACCCGAAACATGCGGCTGTAGCGAAGGGACAATGCATATGAAATTGGTTGTAGAAGGTAACCCTGCTGAACAAACAATCTTTTTATAGCAAACCTTCTAATTTTTTTATCCATAGGATCTTTGAAAGCACCAAACTATACTCTATGGAGAATAGTGGTGCGTTTGTTTTAAAGTGATAACCGCCTCCCTCGACCTTGGGGACTGTCTGCCATAGTCCTTTCTGGTGGTCGACCATAGAAACGATTTTTAAACATAATGGGGGGGAGGGACGAAGGAATACCGGGGCCTTTCCCTTCTTTTTTAACAATGTCCGCCACCCGCTTGGGTATAGGAAAAGCTTCTGGAGCCCCCGGCACCTCTAGGAACTTGTCCATTTTACATTAGTTTCTCTGGGATGACCCAACTTGTCAAATCATCCAGAGTCGGATAATACCTCCCTTAAGCAGAATGCGGAGATGTTCCAACTTAAATTTAAATGCAATCACATCAGGTTCAGCTTGTTGAGAAATGTTCCCTGAATCAGTATTTCTCCCTCAGACAAAAACCTCCCTGGCCCCATCGAGACTGAGTTAGGGGCCCCTTCAGAAATATTAATATCAGGTCGTCATGTCTTCCAGTATCTAAAACAGAGCAGTCGCGCTTACGCTGATAAGTGTTCATTTTGGCTAAAATGTTCTTGACAGAATTATCCATTACAGCCGTTAATTGTTGCATAGTAAGGAGTATTGGCGCGCTAGATGTACTAGGGGCCTCCTGAGTGGGCAAGACTCGTGTAGACGAAGGAGGGAATGATGCAGTACCATGCTT
Source organism: Bombina bombina (assembly GCF_027579735.1). Taxonomy (NCBI): domain Eukaryota; kingdom Metazoa; phylum Chordata; class Amphibia; order Anura; family Bombinatoridae; genus Bombina; species Bombina bombina. Next base: position 69,892 of record NW_026511513.1, read on the forward strand.
ACTCCCCTCACTTGAGGAATCATCTTGGGCATCATTGTCATTGTCACATAAATCACATTTATTTAAATGAATAGGAATTCTGGCTTCCCCACATTCAGAAACACTGTCTATCTGGTAGTTCAGACCCATGTTAAACAGGCATAAACTTGAAAAATGTACAAAAAACGTTTTAAATAAAACCGTTTACTGTCACTTTAAATTTTAAACTGAACACACTTTATTACTGCAAATGCGAAAAACATGAAGGAATTGTTCAAAATTTACCCAAATTTTCACCACAGTGTCTTAAGCCTTAAAGTATGCAAACCAAATTTGGGAAGCTTTTACCCTTAAATAACGGAACCGGAGCCATTTTGAAACTTTAACCCCCTTTACAGTCCCTGGTATCTGCTTTGCTGAGACCCAACCAAGCCCAAGGGGAACTACGATACCAAATGACTGCCTTCAGAAAGTCTTTTCTAAGTATCAGAGCTCCTCTCACATGCGACTGCATGCCATGCCTCTCAAAAACAAGTGCGCAACACCGGGCGAAATGAGGCTCTGCCTATGCTTTGGGAAAGCCCCTAAAGAATAAGGTGTCTAAAACAGTGCTGCCGATATTATTATATCAAAATACCCAGATAAAATGATTCCTAAGGCTAAATATGTGTTAATAATCAATCGATTTAGCCCAAAAAAAGTCTACAGTCTTAATAAGCCCTTTTTGAAGCCCCTTATTTACAATCGTAATAAACATGGCTTACCGGATCCCAGAGGGAAATGACAGCTTCCAGCATACATCGTCTTGTTAGAATGTGTCATACCTCAAGCAGCAAGAGACTGCTCACTGTTCCCCAACTGAAGTTAATTGCTCTCACCAGTCCTGTGTGGAACAGCCATGGATTTTAGTGACGGTTGCTAAAATCATTTTCCTCATACAAACAGAAATCTTCATCTCTTTTCTGTTTCTGAGTAAATAGTACATACCAGCATATTTCAAAATAACAAACTCTTGATTCGAATAATAAAAACTACAGTTAAACACTAAAAAAACTCTAAGCCATCTCCGTGGAGATGTTGCCTGTACAACGGCAAAGAGAATGACTGGGGTAGGCGGAGCCTAGGAGGGATCATGTGACCAGCTTTGCTGGGCTCTTTGCCATTTCCTGTTGGGGAAGAGAATATCCCACAAGTAAGGATGACGCCGTGGACCGGACACACCTATGTTGGAGAAATAAAGCATTTTTGTAAAACCGTTTATGTTATATTATTAATTTAAAATATCGTTAAGCATTTTTGAACAATTCAAAATGGCTGCCAAACACATGACCTATCAACTTCTCTTGAACAAATCTGAATGTTAGTCATAGATACTCTGTAAGCCAAATTTCAAGTGTGTGCCTTAAGCGGTTTCGGAGAAAGAAGATTTTTATAGTTTTAAAAACAGCGCATACAAAACAAAATGGCCGCCAAACTATGCAATGTATGGCTTTCAAACTGGCACATACTAATGCTCACTATATTAACCTCTACAATTTGCATAAGTTTCATGAAAATTTGCAAATGTTTTATTTCACGAAGGCGACTGCGCAATGCGAATTTAACTGCAATATTGTCTTTAAGGGTTATGACTGTGTGTAATCATGTGTCTATTATACATGTAATATTGTTAAATATTGTAAAACTGATGTAAAAAGTGCAAAATTACACAATTAAATGGCGATTAAAAGGTTAATGTCTCACGGCAGCCATGTTGATTATGAGAAAAATCGCAATTTTAAACAACTTGGTAGAGGGACCTTGCAAGGAACATATGTGCAAAATTACGTTTTATTGCACTAAGCGGTTTAAGAGAAGATGTTTAAAGATTTTCGCAAAATGCAAGATGGCTGCTACATCATGTGACAAGGCACTTCTGTTGAGCAATGACAAATCTAGTTCATAGCAGCACTGTGCACAGCAAGTTTCAAGTTGTAACATTAGCAGTTCCGGAGATAAAGATTATTAAGCGTTTCTCGAAATTTGTCGCAAAAGCAATATGGCTGCGTAACCTTATGACCTACTGAGTTCAATATTGCCATGAGATGTAGTCAGAGCAATAGGCTGTACCAGCTTACCTGATTTCAAGAGCTTTGCTTTAGCAGTTCAAAAGTTGATGGGCAATAGAAAAAGTGGCGGACTATTAATAATAATAAAAAATAAAATATAGCTGCAAGCAGCGATAGAGGTGCCATGCGCATCGAATTGCAATGACATACAAGCAGCTAAGTCACAATATAAAGCTTTATAGAAGTTTTTACAATTCTAACATTAGCAGTTGGAAAGAAAACACATTTCTCGAAATTTTTGCATTTTTCAAGATGGCGTGCCCCACCATATGATTAATACTTTCATCCCGATCAGATGTAACTCTAGGTGACAATACTATGGTTATACAGCAAATTTCACAGCTTTAACATAAGCGTTGGAAAGAAAACACATTTTCGAAATTGTCTCGTAAACCATATGGCTGCCCACAGCTTGTGGACCAATTCCTTCAACATGAATAACTGTGACTCTAGGTCACAATATAAAGTTACATAGCAAGTTTCACAGTATCTAACATAAGCAGTTGCAGAGAAAATAGATTTTCTAAATATTTGCATAAAACAAAATGGCTGCCCAGCTCTTATGATATACAGCCTCATATTATGCACAATAATTGTCACCATAGATCTCAATAAACATGGCAAAAATAAAGCATTTTTGTAAAACGGTTTTTGTTTTATTACTTAATTTAAAAATATCGTTAAGGGTTTTGAACAATTCCAAAAATGGCTGCCCAAACCACATGACATAACTTCTCTTGAACAAATCTGAATGTTAGTCATAGATAACTCTGTAAGCCCAAATTTCAAGTGTGTGCCTTAAGCGGTTTCGGAGAAGAAGATTTTTATAGTTTTAAAAAAGCGCATACAAAACAAAATGGCGCCAAACTATGATTGTATGGCTTTCAAATTGCACATACTAATGCTCACTATAGACCTCTACAATTTGCAGACGTTTATGAAAATTTGCAAATGTTTTATTTCACAAAGGCGACTGCACAGTGCAAATTTTTACTGCAATATTGCCTTTAGGGGTCATGACTATGTGTACTCATGTGTCTGCTACACTGTAATATAGTTAAATAGTGTAAACATAATGCATAAAGTGCAAATTTACGCAATTAAACAGCGATAAAAAGGCGAATGGCTCATAGCAGCCATGTTGATTATGGAAAATTCGCAGTTTGAACAAACTTGGTAGAGGACCTTGCAAGGAGCACATGTGCAAAATTGCACTTCATTGCACTTAGCGGTTGCAGAGAAGAAGATGTTTAAAGATTTTCGCACAATTCAAAATGGCAGCTAGGTCATGTGACTAAATCACTTCTATTGAACAAACTTTATTCTAGGTCAGTACAGCAGTACACACAGCAAGTTTCACAGCTGTAACATAAGCGGTTCTGGAGAAGATTTTCAAGCGGTTGTCGAAATTTGTCGCAAAAAGCAATATGGCTGCTAGATCACATGACCTATGAGATTTATTTTGCATAGGATTATGCACAGCATAGATCTTTAGCATAGTGCCAAGTTTCATGAGTTTTTGAGTTATGCTGTTGTTTTTATAAGCAATTGAATAAGTGGCGGAATAATAATAATAATAATAAAAAAAATAATAATAATAATCTTGACAATAACAATAGGTTGTCCTGCAACTTCGTTGCATGGCCACCTAATAATAATAATAATCCTGACAATAACAATACGTTGTCCTGCAACTTCGTTGCATGGCCAGCTAGATTAAGACACCAAGGAGGAGAAATTTATTTAATGACAGGCTTCAACAACGAACTAAAGCCTGTACAAAACAGTGAATATCAGGATGTTTAGAAAATCTTTCTGTGAAATAAAACAGAAAGAGCAGAGATTTGCCCCTTCAAGGAACTTGCAGACAACCTTTATCCAAACCATCCTGAAGAAACTGTAAAATTCTAGGTATTCTAAAGAATGCCAAGAGAATTTATGAGAAGTACACCATGAAATGTAAGGTCTTCCAAACTCGATAATAAATCTTTCTCGAGACAGATTTACGAGCTTGTAACATAGTATAATCCACAGAGTCAGAGAAACCTCTGACTTAGCACTAAGCGTTCATTTTCCATACCTTCAAATTTAATGATTTGAGATCCTGATGGAAAAAATGGACCTTGAGACAGAAGGTCCGGCCTTAAACAGAAAGTGGTCAAGGTTGGCAACTGGACATCCGAACAAGATCCGCATACCAAAACCTGTGGGGCCATGCTGGATACTTCTTTCATGGCTTGGGGACTGTGAGTCCCCACCCTGATGATGACATATGCCACAGTTGTGATATTGTCTGTCTGAAAACAAATGAACGGTTCTCTCTTCAACAGAGGCCAAAACTGAAGAGCTCTGAAAATTGCACGGCTTCTAAAATATTGATTGGTAATCTCGCCTCTTGAGATTTCCAAACCCCTTGTGCTGTCAGAGATTCCCAAACAGCTCCCCAACCCTGAAAGACATGCATCTGTAGTTATCACAGTCCAGGTTGGTCGAACAAAAGAAGCCCCTTGAACTAAACGCTGGTGATCTAACACACCACGTCAGAGAGTGTTGAACATTGGGATTTAAGGATATTAATTGTGATATATTTGTAATAATCCCTGCACCATTGATTCAGCATACAAAGCTGAGAGGTCTCATGTGAAAACGAGCAAAAGGAATCGCGTCCGATGCTGCAGTCATGAGGCCTAAAACTTCCATGCACATAGCAACTGAAAGGAATGACAGACTGAAGGTGCCGACAGGCTGCAACCAATTTCAAACGTCTTTGTCTGTTAGAGACAGAGTCATGGACACTGAATCTATCTGGAAAACCTAAAAAGGTGACCCTTGTCTGAGGAATCAATAAACTTTTTGGTAAATTGATCCTCCAACCATGTTTTTTAAGAAACACCTCTAGTTGATTGGTGTGAGATTCTGCAGAACGTAAAGACTGAGCTAGTACCAAGATATCGTCCAAATAAGAAACACAGCAATACCCTGCTCTCTGATTACAGAGAGTAGGGCACCTAGAACCTTTGAAAAGATTCTTGGAGCTGTTGCTAGGCCAAATGGAAGAGCAACAAATTGGTAATGCTTGTCTAGAAAAGAGAATCTCAGGAACTGATAATGTTCTGGATGAATCGGAATATGAAGGTATGCATCCTGCAAGTCTATTGTAGACATATAATGTCCTTGCTGAACAAAGGCAGAATAGTCCCTTATAGTCACCATCTTGAAAGTTGGTACTCTTACATAACTATTCAAAATTTTCAGATCAGAACTGGTCTGAATGAATTTTCCTTCTTTGGACAATGAATAGTTTTGAATAAAACCCAGACCTTGTTCCTGAAAAGGAACCAGCATGATTACCACTGAAGACTCCAGGTCTGAAACACACTTCAGGAAAGCCTGAGCTTTTTACTGGATTTGCTGTGATACGCGAGAGAAAAATCATCTCACAGGAGGTCTTACTCTGAATCCTATTCGATACCCTTGAGAGACAATGCTCTGAATCCATTGATTTTGGACAGAATTGATCCAAAAATCCTTGAAAAACCTTAATCTGCCCCCTACCAGCTGAGCGGGAATGGAGGGCCTGCACCTTCATGTGGACTTAGGGCTGACTTTGGTTTTATAAAAGGCTTGGATTTATTCCAATTTGAGGAAGGCTTCCAATTGGGAACAGATTCCTTGGGGGAAGGATTAGATTTTTGTTCCTTATTATGACGAAAGGAACGAAAAACGGTTAGAAGCCTTAGATTTACCCTTAGGTTTTTTTATCCTGAGGCAGAAAAACCCCCTTTCCTCCAGTAACAGTTGAAATAATAGAATCCAACTGAGAACCAAATAAATTATTACCTTGGAAAGAAAGAGATCGTAATCTAGACATATCAGCATTCCAAGATTTAAGCCCACAAAGCTCTCTCTAGCAAAAATAGCTAAAGACATGGATCTAACATCAATTTTGATAATATCAAAAATGGCATCGCAAATAAAATGATTAGCATGTTGCAGTAAACGAACAATGCTAGATATGTCAGAATCCAATTCTTGTTGCGCTAAATTCTAAAACCAAAAAGTTGATGCAGCCGCAACATCTGCCAAAGAAATTGCAGGCCTGAGAAGAAGACCTGAATATAAATAGGCTTTCCTTAGATAGGATTCAAGCTTCCTATCTAAAGGATCCTTAAAGGAAGTACTATCTGCCATAGGAATAGTGGTACGTTTAGCAAGAGTAGAAATAGCCCCATCAACTTTGGGGACTTTTCCCCAAAACTCTATAGAAATTGCTAGTAAAGGATACAACTTTTTAAACCTTGAAGAAGGAATAAGAGAAGTACCTGGCTTATTCCTTTCCTTAGAAATCATATCAAAAATAGCATCAGGAATAGGAAAAACCTCTGGAGTAACCACAGGAGTTTTAAAAACAGCATTTAAACGTTTACTAGACTTAACGTCAAGAGGACTGGTTTCCTCAATATCCAAAGTAATTAACACTTCTTTTAATAAAGAACGAATATTACTTCATTTTAAATAAATAAGTAGATTTGTCAGTGTCAATATCTGAGGAAGGATCTTCTGTATCAGATCCTCATCAGAGGAGGATAAATCATTATGTTGTCTGTCATTCGAAATTTCATCAACTGGATGAGAAGTTTTAAAAGACCTTTTACTTTTATTAGAAGGCGGAAATGCAGACAAAGCCTTGTGAATAGAATCGGGAACAAATTCTTAAAATTCATAGGTATATCATGTACATTAGAAGTTGACGGAACTGCAACTGGCAATGTACTATTACTGATGGACACATTATCTGCATGTAAAAGTTTATCATGACAACTATTACAAATGACATTTGGAGAAATAATTTCCACAATCTTACAACAAATGCACTTAGGCTTTGGTAGAACCGATGTCAGGCAGCAAAGTTCCAACAGATACTTCTGAGGCAGGATCAGAATGAGACATCATGCAAATGTAAAAGAAAAAACAACATATAAAGCAAAATGATCAATTTCCTTATATGACAGTTTCAGGAATGGGAAAAAATGCAAATAGCATAGCCCTCTGACATAGAAAGAGACAAACAGCAATGTGGTATTAAATTAATGAAAATTTGGTGCCAAGTATGACGGACAACGATAACTGAAAAGTTTTTGGCGCCAAACAGTATCCGGAAATGACACACTTGCGTCACTAACGACGCAACCGTGTGTAAGGCTTCGTAGTTGACGCCGGAAATGACGAACTTGCATCAACTGACGTACTTTTCGCGCAAAAATGACGCGATAAAGTCTAGCATTTGGCGCAGGTGAGGGCCTAGTACTGCCCCGCAATTTGCAAGAAAAAAAGTAGTCAATTTGAAAAAAGACTAAACCCCAGGTAAAAAAAATATTTCTTAATATGTTTATTTTCCCTAAATATGAAACTGACAGTCTGCACAAGGAAATACATGAACCTGACTCATGGCAAATATAAGTACAATACATATATTTAGAACTTTATATAAATGCATAAAGTGCCAAACCATAGCTGGGGTGTCTTAAGTAATAAAAAACACTTACCGAAAGACACCCATCCACATATAGCAGATAGTCAAACCAGTACTGAAACAGTTATCAGTAGAGGTAATGGTATATGAGAGTAGATTGTCGATCTGAAAAGGAGGGTAGGAGATGAATCTCTATGACTGATAACAGAGAACCTATGAAATAGATCTCCCGTGAGGAAAAACCATTGCATTCAATAGGTGATACTCCCTTCACATCCCTCTGACATTCGCTGTACTCTGAAAGGAATCGGGCTTCAAAATGCTGAGAAGCGCATGTCAACGTTAGAAATCTTAGCACAAACTTACTTCACCACCTCCATAGGAGGCAAAGTTTGTAAAACTGAATTGTGGGTGTGGTGAGGGTTGTATTTATAGGCATTTTGAGGTTTGGGAAACTTTGCCCCTCCTGGTAGGATTGTATATCCCATACGTCACTAGCTCATGGACTCTTGCCAATTACATTTAAGAAAGAAGCAGTAGCTTTCTGACCCTTACAATTCCCAGAGAACTTTAAAGCATGCACAACATCCAACCAGATCATTTAATTTCCATCGTTATGAGGAGTCTTCACGGCCTTCATTCATTACTTGTGGGAAATACAGAACTGGCCACCAGGAGGAGGCAAAGAAACCCCAGCCAAAGGCTTAAATACCTCCCCCACTCCCCTCATCCCCCCAGTCATTCTGCTGAGGGATCAAGGAACAGTAGGAGAAACATCAGGGTATAAATGGTGCCAGAAGAAAAACAAAATACATTTAGGTCCGTACAACGGAGAACCGGGCGAGAGCCGTGGACTCTCCTCGTAACAATGGAAATTAAATTATCAGGTAAACATAATTTATGTTTTCCATCTTAATACGAGGAGAGTCCATGGCTTCATTCATTACTTGTTGGGAAACAAATAAACAAGCTCTAGAGGACACTGAATGAAAAACGGGAGGGTAAAAAAGATGCGGGGCCCTATGCTGAGGGCACTACAGCCTGCAAAAACCTTTCTCCCAAAAGCTGCTTCAGCCGAAAGCAAAAAGTCAAATTTGTAAAACCTTAAAAAAAGTATGTAAGGAGGACCAGGTAGCCGCCTTACAAATCTGCTCCATAGAGGCTTCATTCTTGAAGGCCCAAGAAGCCACAGCTTTAGTTGAGTGCACCGTAATCCTCTGAGGAGGCGTATGTCCCGCTGTCTCATAAGCCAAGTGAATCATGCTCCTCAGCCAAAAAGATAGGGAAGTGGAAGAAGCCTTCTGGCTCTTTGCGCTTCCCGGAATAGACAACAAACAATGCTGAAGTTTGTCTGAAATCCTTCGTAGCCTGAAGATAGAATTTCAAAGTTCAACCACATCCAAGTTATGAAGTAACCATTCCTTCGAAGAAGGTGGTTTAGGACACAAGGAAGGAACCACAATTTCCTGATTAATGTTGCGATCAGACACAACCTTAGGCAGAAATCCAAGTCCAGTGCGAAGGACAGCCTTATCTGCATAGAAAACCAGGTAAGGAGGCTTACATTGCAAGGCCACTAATTCAGACACTCTGCGCGCCAAAGCAATGGCCAGTAGAAAAAGAAACTTCCAAGACAGAGTCTTAATATCAAGAGAATGCATAGGCTCGAACAGAGCCCTCTGTAAAACCTTCAGAACCAGATTCAAACTCCAAGAAGGAGCAAAATGTCTAAACACAGGCCTGATCCCAGGAATATCCACGAGTTTCACACCAAAGTAAGTAGGTCCTCCACACCTTATGATAGATGTGACGGGTGAAGTTCCAGGATCTTGATCGGGAGAAGAGACTCCTCCTGATTCCACCTGTCCTGTGCCTTCCTGGCACCCCAAACCGCTCCCCAACCTAAGAGACTCACGTCCATAGTCACAATCTCCCAAGATGGTCTGAGGAAGGATGCCCCCCAAGACATGATCTGGACGGAGCCACCAAGAGAGAGATTCCCTCAACCCGTTGTCCAGAGAGATCAGTTGGGATAGGTCCGAATGATTGCCGTTCCACTGCCTCAGCATGCACAGCTGAAGAGGCCGGAAATGGAATCTGGCGAATGGAATGACATTTATAGTGGATACCATGAGCCCAATCAACTCCATGCGCCGGGCCACTGATGGCCTTGAGGAGGATTGGAGGGCAAGACAGCTGGAGACAATTTTGTAAACATCTCTGGACTGTTAGGAATATTTTCATGGCTATAGAGTCTATTATCATTTCCAGGAACTCCACTCTGGTACAGGGAACCAGAGAACTCTTTCCTGAGTTTATCTTCCATCCATGAGATCGTAGAAAGAGAAGAGCTCTCGAATGGTCCTCTGCCAGCCGGTAGGACGGAGTCTGAACCAGGATGTCGTCCAGAAAAGGAGCTACTGCAATCCCTCTGGATCTCGCCACCGCGAGCAGTGCTCCCAGAACCTTTGTGAAGATTCTTGGAGCAGTAGCCAGCGCAAAGGGAAAAGCTACAAACTGGAAGTGTTGATCTAGAAATGTGAACCTTAAGAACCTGAAGTGATCCTTGTGTATTGGCACATGAAAGTAAGCATCCTTTAAGTCTATCATAGTCATAAACTGACCCTCTTGAACTAGTGGCAGTATATACCTTATCTCCATTTTGAACGATGGAATCGACAGAAACTTGTTCAAGCACTTTAGGGCCAGAATCGGGTGAAATGTGCCCTTTTTTTTTGGTACCACGAAAAGGTTTGAATAGTACCCTAGACCCCTTTCTGCTAGAGGTACCGGTACAATTTACTGCTAGAGAAAGGAGAGATCCCTCACGCACTCTAGAAAGGCATCTAGTTTCTCTGGTTTTGACAATAGATTTGACACGAGGAATCTGCCCCTGAGAGGATGAGTTTTGAAACCTATCCTGTAACCCTAAGCAACAACTTCCAGAACCCAAGGATCCTGTATGTTTCTCATCCAAGCCTCCGTGAGAAGAGATAGTCTGCCCCCTACGAGATCCAGAGACAGATTGGGGTGCCGCCCCTTCGTGTCGATTTTGTCTCGGCGGGCTTCTTGCTCTGCTTGGCTTTATTCCAAGACTGAGATGGTTTCCAAGATCCCTTGGGACGAAAATTAGAACTTTTATGTTTATTCTTATCATGCGGTAGAAAGGCACCCTTGCCCCCCGTAACCGTGGATATAATAGAGTCCAGGCCTGGATAAATAATCTTTCCCTTAAATAGAAGGGAAAGCAATCTAGATTTGGACGTCATGTCAGCAGACCATGACTTCAACCACAAAGCCCTCTGGGCTGAAACAGAACAAGCCTGATGTCTTGGCATTCAAGCAAATAATCTGCATATTAGCATCACAAATAAACAAATTAGCTACCCTTAGGGCCTTAATACTTTTATGTATCTCATCGAGGGGAGTTTCCACCTCGATCATATGTGACAGCGACCGCAGGTTGAAATACGAACTCCGTGTGCTGAAACAGCTTTCTTAACAGGGTCTCTAATTTCTTATCCATGGGTTCCTTAAACAACGAACTATCCTCAGCCGGGATAGTGGTGCGCTTAGCGAGCGTGGAGATAGCTCCATCCCCCTTAGGGACAGATCCCCACAATTCTAGCTGAGGGTCTGGAACCGGGGAACAATTCCATAAACGAAGAAGAGAGAAAGACGATCCAAGTCTCTCCCATTCATTCTTAATATTCACCATCTTTACGGGAACCGGGAAAGTCTGTGGCACTACCCTGTCCTCATAAACCTTATCAAGCTTAGGAATAGAAGATTTCTCGGGTAACTTCGGTTCCGGAAACCTCTAGAGTAGCCAACACCTCTTAATAAAAAGCATAAGTTCCCCATCCTAAACCTCAAGTCTGGTTCTCCGCAGCCAGAGGTTTAGAGGCCGCAGATTCTAAGCCAGAAAGAGAGAGAGAGTCCTCCAAAGTATCGGAATCCTCTGCATCAGCAGATAATCTAGTCTCAGATACATCCAACGGAGTAGATGACCCCTGGTAAGGATAGCAATGTTTAACCTTTTGCTTAGCCGCGCAAGGTAAAGACAGACACAACCGTTTGCAACTGCTCAGCAAAATCAGGCAGCAACATGGCCCCTCCCATTGGAGGATTAGAAGGGCACTGGGGAGCTGCATGTGTAATAGGAGATGAATGTAGGAAAAGCACCTCGCGCAACAGAGACCCCTCAGAGGTGGACGGCTCAATGGTACTAAACATCTTATTTCTTTTAGATATCACTATTTTGTCAAGACATGTGGAACATAGTTGAGCAGGCAGGTATACCGAAGCCTCTTCACAATAAACACAGGCATTAGATTTTGGTAAAGAGGGAGTACACTAACATATCAGAGTCCTCCATAGCTTGCGCCTTTAATATGGACTATAGCAAAATTAAATGTCACCTTCATACTCCCAATGGCTGGGGCAATCACCACCTCCTATGACCAGGCCCACAGAGAAACCGCTTTCGTCTCCTGCAACCGACGGTCAGGAAAGGAAGAGAATGAGGCCACACCCTATCACATGGAGTGCCATGCAGGACTGCCCCTACAGCCGAGAACAAGCGCGCCAAACTAAACAGGCTGCACAGTAATCAAAATGAAGGAAGAACCTGACTGTTCACACATTGCTAGAGCCACATCTCACACATGTCCCAGCAAAAAAACACAATAAAGCAATCATGTATACATCCCCCGCGTTCAAAAATCACCTTCTGGAGATATTAACCCTTTATTCTATACAGATAAAAGGAGCCACACTGTGACCCTGTCTTCTTGCGTTATCATTACAAATATAAAAAATGAAACAATCTTACCGGAATCAACGCCATGGAACAGGAACACGGCCTCTCAAGTTTGACAGTTTGTGGCATCGCTCCTGACATGGACTTGAGTGAAGAAAGCAGCAGTGAAACTCATCAACACAGATTGCTTAAGGAGCCGTTAATACGAGTCTGAATGGTTTCGCAGAATATTCTACCTCCATCTCCAGACCCTAACATTTGTCCATGCTCTCACTGAGCTGACAAGACTACTTAAAACTCCAGTCCCATTCCGAAGAGTACTATTCTCCATAAGACACTACGTAATCTTCCGACACTTCTCTGCCATCCTCCTGTGACGAAAGGCAAAGAATGACTGGGGGTGAAGGCAGTGGGGGAGGTATTTAAGCCTTTGGCTGGGGTGTTTTTGCCTCCTCCTGGTGGCCAGGTTCTGTATTTCCGACAAGTAATAAATGAAGCCATGTTTTAGGAAGAAAACAACTTATTACGAAGAACCGCATTATCCGAAAATTAATATAAGGCGAATCACACTGCAAAGCAGGGAGTTCCAAAAGTCTCCTAGCAGAAGAAATAGCAAAAAGAAACAAAACCTTCCAAGATCATACTTAATATCTATGGAATGCAATGGCTCCAACGCTGCAAAACCTTAAGAACAAGGTTAAGGATCCAAGGAGGAGCAACAGACTTAACTACAGGCCTGAATCTAACCAAGGCCTGATAGAAAAAATTATACATCTGGCACATCCGCCAGACGCTTGTGTAACAAAATAATAATGCAGAAATCTGACCCTTCAGAAAACTGACTGACAAACCCTTCTCCAAACCAACCTGGAGAAAGGACAAAATTCTAGGAATCCTGACCCTACTCCAAGAGTAGCCCTTGGATTCACCCCAATAAAGGTAATTACGCCATACCTTATGGTAAAAGTTACCAAAAACAAGCTTGCAAGCCTAATCATGGTCTCAAAGACCGACTCAGAAAACCCACACTTAGACAGAACTAAGCGATCAATCTCCAAGCAGAGAGCTTCAGAGAAATTTGGATGAAGGAAAGGACCCTGAGATAGTAGAACAAACTGAGGAAAACAGGTATGCTAGACTGAAATCCCAAGGAACCGCCAGAGCATCTATAAGGGCAGCCTGTGGATCTCTTGACCTGTAAACGTACCTTGGAAGCTTGGCGTTCTGCGATCTAATCCAACTCCGGCACCACCCATTTGAGGGTTAACCTTTCAGGATGAAATGACTGACTGCTCCCAGAATCCACTCCTGGAATGTGGATAGTAGATAGGCAGCAATTGTGGGCGTTCGCCCACTGAACAATCCACGCCACCTCCATCATGGCTAAGGGACTCCCGTACCCTCCCAGGTGGTTGAAGTCAACCACTGAGGTGAAATGTTCAACTAGAACCTGATAAACTGATCTATGAACAACTGAGGCCAAGCTATCAGAACATTGTAGATCGCTTTCAACTCCAAGATGGTTATGGGAAGAGCAGACTCTTCCCAAGTCCATAGACCTAGCGCCTTCAACGAGTCCCGTACTGCTCCCCAGCCCAACAGGCTGGTGTCCGTGATCACTATTACCCAGGGAGGTCTCCGGAAGCATGTGCCCTGAGACAGATGCTCCTGAGAAAACCCACCACGGAAGAGAATCCCATGTTAACAGATCTAGATCTATCTCCACATGATCCCCGTTCCACTATTCAAGCATGCATAACAGCAGAACTCTCAGATGGAATCAAGCAAAGGGAATGATGTCTAAAGAAACGGCCATCAGACCAATTACCTTCACACATTGAGCCACTGAAGGCCAAAACAGCTGCAGAGAGGCTAGAAACCTGATTTTCTGACCTCTGTCAGAAATATTTTCAGAGATAGGGAAACTAATATGGTCCCTAAGAAACTACCCCTGTAGCTGGAACAAGGGAACTCATTTCCAGATTCACTTCCCATACATTTAAACAAAGAAAAGACAACAAGATTGCTTTTGCTTGTTGAAAAGATGACGCCTGAACCAATATAACGTCCAGCGCCACAGCAATTCCCCGAAACCTGATCACTGCCAAGATAGCCCCAGAACCATAGAAAAAAATTCTGGGCGTCGTGGCAAGGCCAAAGGGAAGAACCACAAACTGAAAGTGTTTGTCCAAAAAGGCAATTCTCAGGAACTTTAAGATATGCGTCCTCCAGGTCTATGTTATGAACTGACCCTCTTGGACCAAAGGAAGAAAGGAACCAATGGTTTCTAATTTGAAGGACGGAGCCCTAAGATAACTTGTTGAGACACTTTCGGTCTAGAAAAAGAAGAAAAATTCCCTCTTTTTCGGGAAACCACAAACGGGTATGAATAGAATCCTAAACCCTGTTACCTGCAGGAACTGGAACTATCACTCCTAGGGGAGAAAGGTCCCACACACAATTCAAAAATGCCTCTCTGTTATCTGTACCACAGATAGACTTGAGAGGTGGAACCTGCCTCTGGGAGGAAAGTTTGAATTATATTTAGTAACTCTGAGATACTATGTCCACAGCCTATCTGGGACATCACTTATCCATGCTTGAAGAGAAAGAGAAATTCAGCTCCCCACTTGGTCCAATCCCAGATTGGGGGCAAACACTTCATGATAATTTAGACTCAGCTGCAGGTTTCTACCCTGATGTCCTTTAGGACTATTCTCCTTGTCTTGTGGTAGAAAAAACCCTTTTCCACCCGTAATATCAGGAATATTCCTGCCAGACCAGGACCAAACAAGGTCTTACCCTTGTAAGGAAGCGTCAGAAGCTTGGACTTGAGGAATTTAGCCACAACGCCTGCAGCGAACAGCAAAGCCAGCTCTTAACCTGCATGGAAGCATCAGAAATAAAGAATTGGCTAGGTTAAGAGCCATAATTTTGTTCTGGATCTCATCCAAAGGAGTCTCCACCAACATGGAATCAAACAAGGCGTTGCACCAAAAAGGAAATTTATGCTTACCTGATAAATTGATTTCTTCTACGATACGAGTCCACGGATTCATCCTTACTTGTGGGATACAATACCAAAGCAACAGGACACGGATGGGAACGGGAGGGACAAGACAGATACCTAAACGGAAGGCACCACTGCTTGAAGAACTTTTCTCCCAAAAATAGCCTCAGAAGAAGCAAAAGTATCAAATTTGGAAAATTTAGAAAAGGTATGAAGGGAGGACCAAGTCGCAGCCTTCATTGCCTGTAGGATTACTGCTTACCCCTTCCCTCATGGGAACAATGTCAGCCGGTTATGAAATACCACAGTCTCTTCAGAAAAAATGACTGAACATACCTCAATGCTTGTAGCATAAAGACCGTTTCCCACACTGAAGCTTCTCAAGTACTCCTCAGTCATTCTGTGGGAACTCCTCTGGATCTTAGTAACCACTGCTAAGTCATCAACCTCCAGGCAGAAATCTTATTTCCATATGCTGCCTGAGGACAAATAGCACTCACCGGTACCATTTAAAATAAAAAAAGTCTTGCTTGAAGAAAATAAAAACTATCATTTTATCACCTCTTTCACTTTACCTCTTCCTATTACTTAGTATAGGCAAAGAGAATGACTGGGGGGTGGAGTCAAGGGAGGAGCTATATAGAAAGCTCTGCTGTAGTGCTCTTTGCCACTTCCTGTTAGCAGGAGGATAATATCCCATAAGTAAGGATGAATCCGTGGACTCGTATCTAGTAGAAGAAATATGCCGCACTTGACAGTGACAATACCAACTTCCATATAAGCCTCAAGCTTAGTCTATTGATCCTAAAAAGCGCCGCTATCCTCTATAGGGATCAAAGTTCTCTTAGCCAGAGTAGAAAATGTCCCTTCTACTTTATGCACTGCGTGTCATGATATTTAAAGGAGACAGTGACAGGAAAAATATTTTTAAAGACAGAAGACAGGGAAAAAGGAATCCCGGATTACTCCCATTCCTGTGAAAAATGTTCATAGCACGGTCTGAAACAGGAAAAACTTCCACAGTGTAATCCTAGAATTTATAAAGGTTACTAGAATCCTAAGGGTTGACAACGACAGGCGTATCGGAGTTGTCCAAAAAGCCAACAATACACGAGGTAAACAAGCTTAAATCTGAAGGATACTACTTCAGCATCAGACGAAGGAATTATACTGTCCGAATCTGAGATTTCGCCCTCAGAGGCTACCGACATATCCTCCTCATCAGACATGAGAAGGGACAACCTGAGTAGCAGTAGGCGGAACAAAAACCTTACTATATGAATCTCTAAATTTCCTTTTGCATTTTCTCTTTAACATAGGAAAATCAGATAATGCCACAGATACCATAAAAGATAGCTGTACAGCAATATTTATAGGCAAATACACTACTCCTGGAGATTGAGAGGAACTGCAGGGCACTGCATGCGACGACATTGTGGTTTGGGACAAATAAGGAGAAGGCTGTGGCATTGCCTTAACAGCATCATCCTGAGAGACATTGGGTTGAGCAGCAACAAACTATCTCAACCTGAGAAAGTTCTGGCTAAGCAAGCAGCACAAAATTGCATAAAAACAATTTGAGCCTCAGTACATAACAAGCATAAAAATAAAACACAGAATTTTGCATGTTCATAGTACAATAAAAGGAGAACAGTTAAATACTTTTTATTTCAATATTTTGACACGTAAATATGCTATGTACTGGGGCTTTAAACAGGACACTGAAGGGCTTGTCTTAGAAAAAGACTAGCACTAAGCTAGGAAAAAAAAGACCAATAAATATCCTCACACCTCATTGACTGAGGTGTTAAATCCGCATGTACTGTCACTTTAAACAGATTGGGAAAGAAATTATTATTAAAGAAACATGCATTCGACTTGAGGGACACAGAGCCAAGAAGACACAGCAGAGCTTCCTGCCATTCGAGTGCCGAAAAATTATTCAGAAATACGCCACTGACGCTGACAAGTCTAAGAAGAAGGCGGAGAAAACATAATTTATGTAAGAACTTACCTGATAAATTAAATGTATTTCATAGCGGCAAGAGTCCATGAGATGGGATATACATTCCTACCAGGAGGGGGCAAAGTTTCCCAAACCTCAAATGGCTACAAATACAACTCGCACCTCACTCATACCTGAGTTTAACGTATAGCCAAGTAGTGAGGTGTAAAAAAACTAGGAGTAAAAAGTATTAAAAAGAGGAACTGGAAAAATAATGCGCTTTATACAAAAAAATCATAACCACAAAAAATAGGGTGGGTCTCATGGACTCTTGCCACTATGAAACAAATGAATTTATCAGGTAAGTTCTTACATAAATTATGTTTTCTTTCATGTAAGTGGCAAGAGTCCATGAGCTAGTGACCTATGGGATATAATACCTAAGATGTGGAAGTCCAAGAGTCACTAGAGAGGGAGGGATAAAAATAAAAACAGCCATTTCCGCTGAGAAATTAAATCCTAAAAAATTATTAAGTTTTCTTAAAAAATGAGGGCACCACAGCCTGCAAAACCTCTCCCCTGAAGGCTGCTTCAGCAGAAGAAAAACATCAAACTAGTAAAATTTGGAAAAGTATGTAAGGAGAAACAGGTAGCCGTCCTACAAATCTGATCCAGAGAGACCTCATTTTTGAAGACCCAAGAGGAAACCACTGCTCACATAGCATGAGCTGTAATCCTCAGAGAAGGCTTATGTCCCGTGGTCTCTATGCAAAACGGATGACACTCCCCAGTCAAAAAGATAAGGAAGTCGAAGTGGCCCTCTGACCCCTACGCTGCCCGGAAAGGAGAACAAACAGAGAAAGAGGTTTGTCTAAATTCCTTTGTGACTCAAAGATAGAACTTCAAGGCACAAACCACATCCAGGAATACGTTGTAAACGTTCCTTCGACGAAAAAGTATTAGGACATAAGGAACCACAATCTCTTGATTGATGTTGCGAATTAAAACAACCTTAGGAAAAAAACCTAATTTGGTTCGTAGAACAGCCTTATCAGCATGAAAAGCCAGATAAGGAGGGACGCATTGCGGGGCAGCAATCACAGATACCCTGCGCGCATAAGCAATAGCCAGAAGAAAAGGAACTTTCCAAGAGTCTGTTGCAAAATTTTAAGAACGAGATTAAAACTCAAAAGAGGAGCCTTAGATCTAACCACAGGTCTGATGCCAGCAGAGCCTTAACAAATGGCTGCACATCTGGAAGCTCAGCAAACCTCTAGTGCAGCAACACAGACAGGGCCGAAAACTGTCCCTACAGGAGACTTGCAGAAAAGCCCTTCTCCAGTTCATCCTGGAAAACAGAATAAGTAGGTCCTCCACACCTTATGATAAATGCAACGAACAACCAGCTTACAAGCTTCAATGAGAGTAAAAAAATAACTCTTGCAGAAAACCCTCTCCTGGCTAGGACTAAGCGTTCAATCTCCACACAGTCAGCTTCTGAGAATCTAGACATTGATGACCAAACAGATCTTAGTCAGCAGATCCCTGCGACAAAAGGTAACTTCCACGGAGGAGATGACATCCCCACTAGATCCGTGAACCATATCCTTTGCGGCCAAGACAGAGCAATCTGTATCACTGACGCCTGCATGACTCGAGCCACTACACTAAGAAGTAGTGGTAACGAACGGAAAGGATAAATAAGATTGAACCTCCAAGGCACCGCTAATGCATCCAAATGAGACCAAACACATCCATACACCGAGCCACAAATGGCCTTAAGGAGATCTGGAGGGCAAGACATGTTGAAGCTAGCTTGCAATGTCTCTGGTCTGTTAGAGTATTCTCATGTCTATGGAGACTATTATAGTACCGTGAATTCTACCCTGGTACTTGATACAAGAGAACTCCCTCTAGATTATCTTCCATCCATGGGATCGAAGAAGACAGAGGAGAGATTCCGAAACTGAAGGCAAAAAATGGAAGTGCTGGTCCAGGAATGCAAACCCTAGGAACTGAAAGAGGTCCTTGAGGATTGGTACGTGAAGGGAGCAACCTTCATATCTATCGTGGTCATGATCTGCCCTTTTCGAATGAGGGGAAGAATGGACCTTATTGTCTCCATCTTAAACGAGGGAACATTTAAAAGTTGCTTAAGCACTATAGGTCCAGAATTAGACGGAAAGTTCCCTCCTTGAAAGGGACCATGAAAAGGTTTTAATCAGTGGCGTCACTTTAGGGACCAGGAGGACTCGTCAGGACTGGAGTATGTGTGAGAGTCAAGTATAATTGTGTTTAAAACTTTAATAAACTTTTATTGTGAATTGGGTATATGTGCGACCGGCGATCCCTGTGTTTTTCTAAACTTCTGTAGAGAGTAGAAGTCATAGCCACTGAGCCACAGACACTGCACACGCACCACTGCTAGCAGCAGCACTCGTCAGCACGTGCCTCAAGTCTGCACGCAGCACCACGGGCAACACAGCACTCCTCCTCCAATTACCCCAACCCATCAATGCTTGCTGCAGTGCAGTGCTGGCGCTATTTGCTCCCCCTCCTGAGTCCACCAGTTAGATCAGTTCCAGTGCCTGTGCCAGTCACGTTGTGACGTTGTTCCTTTCCTCCAGGCTCAGGTCAGCACAAGGAACTCATGACCGGAAACTCTGGGGAGGGAGGAGCAAACCAGCCAGCAGGTGATGCGTGCAGCGTGTGCACGACTGTGCAGAAGATTCTGGAGAAGCGCGGGGGAAGGAGCTCCTGAGTCCTGACTCTGGCACTGACTGTCTTAACTCTCAAGTAAGTCAAAAGTCAGTGAGTCATCACGATCACGTTGTTAAATTCACGTTTATAAAATATCTATTCATTTACTCATGGAGGTATCACAAAGAAAAGTAAAGGGATGTGTGTAAGAGGAGTTGGATTCACCGCCAGCACATAAGAATTGTGGGAGACACACAGAAACTTGTCACTAATTATAGTATTGAGTGTGTGTGGAAGATTATAGTCAGTACACCATGCGGAAAAAAAGAAATGAACATAGCATTTTAAATAACATTTTGACAACCGAATAGACAATTCATATTTTAATTGTTTACTTGGCTACAGTTGTCCCCAGACCGGTTTCCAGAGAGAGCTCAGCTGATTTCTGGTCTGGGTAGGGTACGGATGATAGATCATCACTCAGTGACAGTCTATCATACTACTATGACATACATACTGTTAGTATTTACTACTGATCCCCAAATGTGTTATTTAGTAGTAATACCAACTTACTAGTCTAGTTAGAACTTACCAATACCATACCATTATACAAACTTTTTTATCTGCTTTCCTGCTTGTGCTTGGTAATTTGGGTCTGCAAGTTAAGTTGACTTGAGCAGGTCAAACAATCATTAAAAAAAACCCAGTAGAGAATACATTTATGATTGATTGATTGATGAATCAGGAATGATTCAGTGTGCTGACTGAACATTCTAAAAAAAAAAAATCCCCAAATTTATTATACTGTTACCAACTTTATATATCTTGGTAAAATATTTGGGTGTGACTGTGCAAGAGTAGACAGTTTACTTTTTTTTTTTTTTTTTTTTTTTTACAGAAATGTTACTAGAGTTCAGGATGCCAATATTAAATTGTGTATACAAATAAACACACAAAAAAATACTTCGGATATAGCACTTTATTTCCTCATTGTTTGCAAGCATATTATGGTAGACATGGAAGTGTGCATCTGTATTGTGCACTATATGTATCATATTGCTACAAACATTTGAAAATATTGCTGCTATAGTGCTCAATATACATGCACATTTCTGAGTCTACCTCAGTATGCTCTCTTGGATACCAAGAGAAGAAATAGGTAAATAGAAGTAAGCAATTTTATATATTTTGTATTGTATCTGCTGTCTGAATCAGGAAAGTTTATTTCTTTTACTCCCATGTCTCTTGAGTCTTAAAGAATAAAAGTATGAGCAATCTGAGATCTTTTCATATCCAAACCTTATTCAGACAGAAAGACACCCTCATATGATGGCATGGCTCTGGTCTGCACCCTTAAAAGATATAGTCTAGTCAAAATTAAAATTCATGATTCAGATAGAGCAGCAATTTTTCTAATTTACTACTTGATCTCTTTTAAAAGCTTCTCTTTTAAGTATTAGGTTAGTAATAAAAAGGTATCATTGCATACCGCATTACTCTGGTATTTTGGAATCTTATTTATGTATTTTTATTTAGTTTATTTTCAGTGGTATGACTTAGTAGTGAAAAATATTATTGCCCCCCCCAGTTTGACTGTGGTATCTTATGTGCCCCCTATATATTTTTCCTAGAGTCGCCACTGGTTTTAATAGTATCCCAAACGACTCACTGCGATAGGCACCGGGACAATAACTCCTAAGAGGACAAATCCCGTACACACCCCAGAAAGGCTTCCCTCCTTTCTGGTCAGGAAGACAGGAGGAATCTGCCCTTGGGTGGCTGAGACTTAAAACCTACATGTCCCTGAACCAAGCGGCTAAGAGCGACATACTGCCCACTACACTATCCAGAAGAGGACCGGGAACCGCCCGTTAATGCCGACTTAGACTCGGCGGGCTTCTTGCTCTGCTTGGATTTATTCCAGGACTGAGCCGGCTTCCAAGAGCGCTTGCTTTGCTCTGGCTTAGCGGAGGACTGCTGACGTGCTTTATCAGAACGAAAACCCGTAACAGCCGCCGCCGGTTGAAACAAATATCCTGTATGTTGAAACATCTTTCCTAACAGAGTTTCCATCTTTATCCATGGGCTCTTCAAACGAAGAACTATCCTCAAGAGGGATAGTAGTACGTTTAGCAAGGGTGAAGATAACGCCATCCCATTTAGGGACGGAACATCCCAAATCCGTTGAGAGTCCAGGACCGGGAACAATTTGTTAAAGGAAGAGGGGAAAAGGCATCCTGTCCCATTCATTCTTAATAACGTTCACCATTTAACAGGAGCAGCGAAGGATAAGGCACCACCCTCTCTCAAACTCTATCCAATTTAGGAATTAAAGGTTCATCAGGCAATTTGGCCTCTGGAACCTATGAATTCACCAAAAACTTCCTTTGGAAGAAGCGCAAATTCCTAAAACTAAAGTCTGGTTCCTCCGGCCGGAGGTTAGAAGCAGCAGATTCCGACCCAGAATTTCATACTCTGAAGTCTCAGAAAGAACTTCATCCTCGGATAACCCTATCAGTTAAATCCAATAAATTAGCTGATGTACTCTGGGAATGAGTACAATATGTAACCTTTCGCTTGCGCTTAGCAGGGCGAGGTAAAGCATTAAAGGCGGCAGACACCGCCGTCTGAACTGCGCAGTAACGCCTAGTGAATTGGACAACAGCTCCTCAGAGGTGGACGGCTCTGTGGTATCAAACATGTTTGATATCACATTATCAAGGCATAAGTAACATGATTGAGAGGGCGGAACTAAGGCCTCCTCAACAAATAAACAGGAATTACTCTTTAGGAATAGAGAGCCCTCTAAGGTAACAGAATCATCCATCGCTAGTGCAATAACCGGAGACTATAGAAATAAAATCTTATTTTATTTTAAAAAATGCACCTTTATACCCCAATGACGGGGCACTCACCACCTCCTATGACCCAGACAGTACAAAGATTTATCCCGGTCAGGAAAGAGGGAATGATATCACATGGTGCACAATGCAGGACTGTCCCTGCTACTAGAAAAAGCGCGCCAGCTTGTAAGCTGCATGGCTCTCAAAGTGAAAGTGAAACCTGTATATTCCATAACAGCCTATGAGCCCATAACAGCCTATGAGCCCAAAGCAGCATAAAATCAAATAAACAATATAAGATTATACACCCCTGTTCTATAATCCCCCTCAGGAGATATTAACCCTTGATTCTATACAGATAAAAGGAGTCACACTGTGACCCTGTCTTCTTACGTTATCATACATGTATAAAATATGAAATAAAGGGTGGAGCCAGCAGCTGAAGCAGTAAAACATGAATTTTCTGAGCTCCTGATCTTCGATCAATTGGGCCACTTTTACAAGCAAAGTGATCCTTTGTGTGGATTCCCTCTTAACTGGGTCCTGAGATGCAGGACAAGCTTATTGGGACATTAAAAATGAGTAACTACGAAGACACGAGGATCTGAAAATACGCTGTGTTCTCAGAGTAGTGCAAGCAGCCATCTTAAGAAATTTCTACGCACCATCACAACTTATAGCGAGTTGTCCTCTGCACACTGTATTGGTTACCAAATAAAATTCTAAAAATCTGGTAGCAACTAATACCCTCCCCTGGTTCGCCGGAGTAAGAAGATCTCAATAATGATCATAGCCGGGTAATATATATGTAGCCCTGTTACCCTGCACTATGGAGAGGCAGATTGTAACCATGCTTCGCAACCTACTGATCTCCCTTGACAGTCGTCATCAAGCCCTTGTTGAGAGCTGCTGTGGACCTGCTCCAGAATGCCCTAAGAGCTGGTGAGGCCAAGGAATATAGCGGTTCCGGTACCCCAGATGCACAATTGCAGAGAGGAGACGTAACTCAAAGTGCAGAAGACATCATCAAATGTGCTCTCTGTGAGAGAGGGGGACATTACGGTAGCCCTTCTTCGAGAATTCTGATGCAAGCCTCAGTAATAACACATATGGAGGGCTCATATCTGGCTTGATCCTGTTAATAGAGTCGAAAATCTAACCCTGCCTCTATCTTCACCTGGGAGCCCTGCTTACGCTATTAAAGGGTGCAACCACGGTGGACAAGGATGGCGGGCTTTCTCGATCAACAGCCCTTATATAAGATTCACAGCCCTTAGCAAAAAACTATCATGTCAAGAGAGGGGTTGGCTAGATGACTGACCTTTATTTCAGCTCTTCTGGCCTTAACAAGTAGCGACCAGATTTAGTCCTTATGAGTTTGTCATTTTTTTGCTTTATTTTTTTTTATTTAACATTTAAGCTGTAGGACTGTCAGTAGCAAACATTTAACCTATGCTCAGCATAATATGATGCACTAGTTTGATTTAACCTGTCGTGTCTGTTAATTTTGTTCATATTGTATTGTATTCCTTATTTTATACCATGTGTACTATGTTCACTAATAGGTGGCTGCTAATTGTATTGGGGACAGTTTTTTTGCCAAAGTTAAAGCTACAAAAGTATACCAATTGCACCCTAGCTACAGTAGTCTTTAATGATCTCACTGCTGCGGTAAGACACTATATAGATTGATATATGGGCAAAATGTTTATATAGTTTGTGTATAATGTTCATAGCACTTCAGTACTATATGGATGCTTACCTCGCAGTTTGAAATACTGAGTCTCTTGCAGTAGCCTGATATAGTAGTCATGTCACAGTATTCAGTGTTGCTGGTGGACAACAATTATTGTCTTGTTCGCTATATGTTTTCTGTTTAATTGCATGTTCAATGGCAAGAGTTTATATACCTGAAGTATAGGTGGGATATATGGTACCCTATATTGTCATTTGTAAAGAGATGTTTAATCCTCTCAAGTCAGATAGGGTTACTATTCAGTTCTACATGCTCCTATACGTTATAAAATGTACTTATACTCCTTGGGCAATCAGTCTTTTATACTTTGGACGCTATAAATACACCCTAGTGGTTAACCTATACTACCTCACTATATCGCACAAGCAGACTGTCTGCGGCCGAGACAGTTTGCTACAGACTTGTCAGGGACTATAGTCAAACAATATACTGTAAAGGTATCTACTAACATCTTCCCTGCAGAGGCTCTATATTTTGAGCTTTATAGATATAGTGACAACGTTTCAATATAAACTTAGTACTTAGGGGAAAATATAACCAAAGAGGCAATTTCATATTACTGAGAATGGCATACTTGTATACACTCCCATATATGCGTGAATAGTCTATAGCGCCTATACTACACTTTCGGATGTTAAAAGGTAAAATGTGTTTGAGTGTCATGAGTGTAATTAGGGAAGGGAATTATATGACATGTAAATAAGAAATTATTCATTTCACCAGAGGTAGAGTAGTTTGACTATGATAATATTGACAATTCAGGGTGCTCCATTATGTAATTTCCCCCTTATTTGTTTTATTGCTCTAATTATTTATCAGACAATGTTTAAGTTACTGTCCAAACAATAGATTTTTGTCTTCATTAAATTTATTCTAGATACACCCCCCATAACACAAATTATAATCGATAGTCAATTATTAGTATTAGTTAAACCCAGTTAGAATGCTGTGTAAATCCCCTAGCAGCTCATGCCCACTGAATTCCATATTCGATTCTGAGAGGTACTCCGAGATTTAATTTGTTCAGTTATTTAAGAACTTAGGCACATTAGGAATATGAACAGGTGGTGGAAATATAAAGGTTAGCTAGAGACTTATATTAAAAACAATTTTTCCACTTCCTTTTGCAGGCAATGGGGTAGGATACAACATCTTAAATAATCCAACAAGTTTGCAAGTTGACAAAGTGTCTAGTTGAAATAAATAATGTATTCATAGGTAAATCATAGTGGTTTGAGGTGTAGAGAATTTGGAGTATCGAGAATAAAGATTTGAACCTCTCCAATATGTTGGTATATTTAAGCTCCAAGCTTTTCACTATAATATATCTTCCTAATAGGAAGCAAAGCATGCTCTAGAGGTTCTACTGAAATAAAGATTTGTTAATATAAAAAAATATATAAAGGTATTGATATAACCAACATGTTACTCTCCTATATAGTTTGTTGAAAATTTTGTTCTTAATCTTTACATTGAGAATATTATAAATATGTAATATGTTGTGAAGTAACATTCTATATTTGATGCTCTCATTATGTTGAAAGATGTATGATTTATCTTGATATGTACCTTAATAAAAAAATATGTTTAAAAAATAAATGATTTTACCAGAATCTAAGCCTTGGAACAGAAACACGGCCCTTCAAGTGTCACAGATGGTAGCATTGCTTCTGACATGGACTTGAGTGAAAAAGCAGGCAGTGAAACTCGTCAACGCCGATTGCCTATGGAGCTGTTAATATGAGTCGGGATGGTTTCGCAGAAAGACTCTGCCTGCATCTCCGGACTCAAACCTTTATCCATGCTCTCACTGAGAGGCTGACAGGACTTCTTAAAACTCCAGTCCCATCTCAAAGAGTACTACTCTCCATAAGAGACTACTCAGAAATCTCCTAACACTTCTCTGCCAACCTCCTGTGACGAAATCCAAAGAATGACTGGGGTTATGAGGATGTGGGAGAGGTATTTAAGCCTTCGGCTGGGGTGTCTTTGCCTCCTCCTGGTGGCCAGGTTCAGTATTTCCCACAAGTAAGGAATGCAGCTGTGGACTCTTCCCATATTAAGATGGAAATAAGTACTATCTTCCATTGAAATAGTAGGTTCCAAAAACTCTAAACTAGCCATAAGAAAAAGATACAACTTTTTAAACCTAGAAGGAGGAAAAAAAGGTATCAGGTTAAGACCATTCTTTAACAATCATATTACCGATAGCATCTGGAATAGGAAAAAAACTTCAGGAGCAACGTATAAAGTCTTAAACACAGAAGTTAAACGATTATTAGCTTAGCTGTAGGACTAGACTCCTTAATACCTAAAGTAAACAATACTTCCTTAATAGAGAACAAATATGTTCAATTGTAAAATAAAAAAAGAACATTTGACAATTTCTGTCTCTGATGCAGGATCCTCTGAGTCAGAGGAACTCTCATTAGCAGAGAATACTTTAGTATACTTTAGGTCAGTACAAAATTAATTAAATCTATGACAAGTTTGGAAAGACCTTTAACGTTTATTTAAAGACAAAAACAAAATTTATGCTTACCTGATAAATTTCTTTCTTTTGCGATGTACCGAGTCCACGGATTCATCCGAACTTGTGGGATATTGTCCTACCTGACAGGAAGTAGCAAAGAGAGCACCACAGCAGAGCTGTCTATATAGCTCCCCCCCTTAACTCCACCCCCCAGTCATTCGACCGAATGCCAAGGAAGAAAAGGAGAAACTATAAGGTGCAGAGGTGACTGAAGTTTACATAAAAAAAATACTGTCTGTCTTGAATAGACAGGGCGGGCCGTGGACTCGGTACATCGCGAAAGAAAGATATTTATAAGGTAAGCATAAATTTTGTTTTCTTTTGCATGATGTACCGAGTCCACGGATTCATCCTAACTTGTGGGATACCAATAACAAAGCTTTAGGACACGAATGAAGGGAGGGACAAGACAGGAACCTAAACGGAAGGCACCACTGCTTGCAAAACCTCTCTCCCAAAATAGCCTCCGAAGAAGCAAAAGTATCAAATTGATAAAATTTTGAAAAGGTATGAAGCGACGACCAAGTTGCAGCCTTACAAATCTGTTCAAAAGAAGCATCATTTTTAAAAGCCCATGTGGAAGCTACCACTCTAGTAGAATGAGCTGTAATCCTTTCAGGAGGCTGCTGTCCAGCAGTTCCATAAGCCAAACGGATGATGCTTTTCAGCCAAAAGGAAAGAGAAGTCACCGTAGCCTTTTGACCCCTAAGCTTTCCAGAATAGACAACAAACAAAGAAGATGTTTGACGAAAATCTTTGGTTGCCTGCAAATAAAATTTCAAAGCACGAACCACATCCAAGTTGTGCAACAGACGTTCCTTCATACAAGAAGGATTAGGACACAGAGAAGGAACAACAATTTCTTGATTGATATTCCTGTTAGTAACAACCTTAGGTAGGAACCCAGGCTTGGTACGCAAAACCACCTTATCAGCATGGAACACAAGATAAGGAGAGTCCCATTGTAATGCAGATAGTTCAGAAACTCTTCGAGCTGAAGAGATAGCAACTAGGAACAAAACTTTCCAAGATAAAAGATTAATATCTATGGAATGCATGGGTTCAAACGGAATCCCCTGAAGAACTAAAATTTAGACTCCATGGCGGAGCAATAGGTTTAAACACAGGCTTAATTCTAACTAAAGCTTGACAAAAAGCCAGAACGTCTGGAACATCTGCCAGACGCTTGTGCAACAAAATAGACAGAGCAGATATCTGTCCCTTTAGGGAACTAGCTGATAATCCTTTCTCCAATCCCTCTTGGAGAAAATACAAAATCCTAGTAATCCTGATTTTACTCCAGGAGAAGCCTTTGGATTCGCACCAAAAAAGATATTTACGCCATATCTTAAGATAAATTTTTCCAGGTAACACCTCTTCTCTTTACTCTTCCTGCTTAGAACCAACAAAGAGAATGACTGGGGGATGGAGTTAAGGGGGGGAGCTATATAGACAGCTCTGCTGTGGTGCTCTCTTTGCTACTTCCTGTCAGGAAGGACAATATCCCACAAGTTAGGATGAATCCGTGGACTCGGTACATCATGCAAAAGAAATAACAGTCATAGCCTTCTTATGGCTGCATAAATACATTTTTTCATATCTGCAGGAATATCAGGTACATTAAAGTGAGAAAAAATAATAGATGTATTTGTACTTATAGAAACAATATCAACATATAATAAACAAGTGCCACATAATTGAGCTGAAGAAATAAAATCAGCTTATTTACAATAACACACTTAGCTTTATAAGAATTGTGTTCAGGCAGGATCTGCTTTTAACAACATTAAAACAAAGTATCCAATTTCCTCAAAATAACAGTTTTAGGAATGGGAAAAAAAATGCTTATGATTAAATTCTATACAAAAGAAAAAAATCAAAAGCAAACATCATAGCCCTCTAAAAACAAATGAGCAGCGAGTAAAAAAGGAGAGACTTAATAGAACACACTTTTAGCGCCAAAGCTAACACAATGAAATGACGCAACTCAGGTCATAACAGGGGTAACTTTGCAGGAAAAAAATTAGCGTCAAGACGCAAGAAATGACACGACTCGCGTCACAGCAGGGGCGACTTTAAGCCAAAATAAAAAGTAGCATTTTGCGTCATCGCAAGCCTAATATGCCAACGTAAATTTTTGATAAACAGACTCCAAGTTACAACTAACTGGAACCCAAGTAAGAAAAAAATACCTAAATTCTCCCATAAACATAATCTCCATGCTGAAACCTGTTAGACTGCAAAGGGAAATATACACAGACCTGACTAATGGCAAATACAGTGGATATAAAAAGTCTACACACCCCTGTTAAAATGTCAGGTTTCTGTGATGTAAAAAAAAATGTGACAAAGAAATTATTTCAGAACTTTGTACACTTTTAATGTGACCTATAAACTGTACAACTCAATTGAAAAACAAACAAATGTTTTAGGTAGAGGGAAGAAAAAATATAAAAATAAAATATGGTTGCATAAGTGTGCAAACCTTAAACTAATACTTTGTTGAAGTACCTTTTTATTTTATTACAGCACTCAGTCTTTTTGGATATGAGTCTATCAGCATGGCACATTTTGCAAAAACACTCCAAATCTGTCAGATTGCGAGGGCATCTCCTGTGCACAGTCCTCTTTAGATCACCCCACAGATTTTCAAATCGGATTCAGGTCTGGGCTCTCTCTGGCTGGGCCATTCCAAAACTTTAATTTTCTTCTGGTGAAGCCATTCCCCTTTGTTGATTTGATGTATGCTTTGGGTCGTTATGCTGAAAGATGAAGTTCCTCTTCATGTTCAGCTTTCTAGCAGAAGCCTGAAGGTTTTGTGCCAATATTGACTTGAATTTGGAACTGTTCATAATTCCCTCTAGCTTAACTAAGGCCCCAGTTCCAGCTGAAGAAAAACAGCCCCAAAGCGTGATGCTGCCACCACCATGCTTCACTGTGGGTATGGTGTTCTTTTGGTGATGTACAGTGTTGTTTTTGCGCCAAACATATCTTTTGGAATTATGGCCAAAAAGTTCACCTTGGTTTTATCAGACATAACACCTTCTCCCACATGCTTTTGGGAGACTTCAGATGTGTTTTGCAAAATGTAGCCTGGCTTGGATCTTTTTCTTCGTAAGAAAAGGCTTTTGTCTTGCCACTCTACCCCATAGCCCAGACATATGAAGAATATGTGAGATTGTTGTCACATGTACCACACAGCCAGTACTTGCCAGATATTCCTGCAGCTCCTTTAATGTTGCTGTAGGCCTCTTGGTAGCCTCCCAGACCAGTTTTCTTCTCGTCTTTTCATCAATTTTGGAGGAACGTCCAGTTCTTGGTAATGTCACTGTTGTGCCATATTTTCTCCACTTGATGATGACTGTCTTCACTGTGTTCCATGGTATATCTAATGCCTTGGAAATTCTTTTGTACCCTTCTCCTGACTGATACCTTTTAACAATGAGATCCCTCTGATGATTTGGAAGTTCTCTGTGAACCATGGCTTTTGCTGTGGGATGAGACTAAGAAAATTTGAGGAAAGACCAACTAGAGGAGCTGAACTTTATTTGGGGTTAATCAGAGGCACTTTAAATGATAGCAGGTGTATGCTGACTCCTATTTAACATGATTTTGAATGGGATTGCTTAATTCTGAATACAGCTACATCCCCAGTTATAAGAGACACCCTCTTATAACTTATGCAACCACATTATTTTAGTTTTTTTTTGTTTTCTTCCCTCCACCTAGAAGTTTCAGTTTGTTTTTCAATAAAGTTGTACAGTTTATAGGTATAGGTCACATTAAAGGTGGAAAAAGTTCTGAAATGATTTATCTTTGTCTCATTTTTTTCACATCACAGAAACCTGACATTTTAACAGGGGTGTGTAGACTTTTTATATCCACTGTATATGCAATATATATTTAAAACTTTATAATATAAAGTGCCAAACATAGCTGAGAGTGTCTTAAAAGGATATATACTTACCAGAAGATACCCATCCACATATAGCAGCCAAACCAGTACTGAAACATATCAGTAGAGGTAATGGTAGAGGAGTAAGTCGTCGATCTGTAAAGGGAGGCAGCAGATGAATCCCTGCAACCAATTTACAGAGAGCCCAAGAATAGATTTCTCATAGGCGAAAACATGGTATCATCAGGCAATACTCCCTTCACATCCCTCAGACAAACACTGTACTTTGAGAGGAACTGGGCACCAAAATGCTTAGAAGCGCCTTTCACAAAAGAAATCAAGCACATCTTGCTTCACCACCTTGCAAGGAGGCAAAGTTTGTAAAATGGAGGTACGAGTGAGGATGGAAGTGTATTTGTAGCCAGTTGAGGTTTGGAAAACTGAGCTCGTGGACTCTTGCCACTTACACGAAAGAAACGGTCACATGACCCGCTAACGAGGAATAGCGCTACAACACAAGCGCGCATCGTAGCAAAAAACAAAATTTATGCTTACCTGATAAATTAATTTCTTCTATGGTACGACGAGTCCACGGATTCATCTTTTACTTGTGGGATATTATCCTCCTGCTAACAGGAAGTGGCAAAGAGCACCACAGCAGAGCTGTATATATAGCTCCTCCCTTCCCTCCACCCTCCACCCCCCAGTCATTCGACCGAAGGTACAGGAAGAAAAAGGAGAAACTAAAAGGTGCAGAGGTGACTGAAGTTTAAAATCAAAAAATATAATCCGTCTTAAAATGACAGGGCGGGCCGTGGACTCGTCGTACCATAGAATAAATTAAATTATCAGGTAAGCATAAATTTACTTTTCTTCTATAAAGGTACGACGAGTCCACGGATTCATCCTTTACTTGTGGGATACAATACCAAAGCTACAGGACACGGATGAACAGGAGGGACAAGACAGATGGTTAAACAGAAGGTACCACTGCTTGAAGAACTTTTCTCCCAAAAATAGCCTCAGAAGAAGCAAAAGTATCAATTTGTAAAATTTGTAAAAGGTATGAAGCGAAGACCAAGTCGCAGCCTTACAAATCTGTTCAACAGAAGCATCATTTTAAAAAGCCCATGTGGAAGCCACCGCTCTAGTAGAGTGAGCTGTAATCCTTTCAGGAGGCTGCTGTCCAGCAGTCTCGTATGCCAAACGGATTATGCTTTTCAGCCAAAAAGAAAGAGGTAGCCGTAGCTTTTTGACCTCTACGTTTCCAGAATAGACAACAAACAAAGAAGATGTTTGACGGAAATCTTTGGTTGCTTGCAAGTAAAACTTCAAAGCACGAACCACGTCCAAGTTGTGCAACAGACGCTCCTTCTTAGAGGAAGGATTAGGGCACAGAGAAGAAACAACAATTTCCTGATTGCTATTCCTATTAGTAACAACCTTAGGAAGGAATCCAGGTTGCAAAACCACCTTATCAGCATGGAAAAACAAGATAAGGCGAGTCGCATTGCAATGCAGATAGTTCAGAAACTCTTCGAGCCGAAGAGATAGCAACTTATAACAGAACTTTCCAAGATAGAAGCTTAATATCTATGGAATGCATAGGTTCAATCAGAACCCCTTGAAGAACGTTAAGAACTTTATTCAAACTCCATGGCGGAGCAACAAGTTTAAACATAGGCTTGATTCTAACTAAAGCCTGACAGAACGACTGAACGTCTGGAACATCTGCCAGACGCTTGTGCAGTAGAATTGATAAAGCAGATATCTGTCCCTTTAAGGAACTCGCCGATAGCCCCTTCTCCAATCCTTCTTGGAGAAAGGACAAAATCCTAGGAATCCTGATCTTACTTCATGAGTAGCCTTTGGATTCGCACCAATAAAGATATTTACGCCATATCTTATGATAAAATTTTCCTAGTGACAGGTTTTCGAGCCTGAATCAAGGTATCTATGACAGACTCAGAGAATCCCCGCTTGGATAAAATCAAGCGTTCAATCTCCAAGCAGTCAGCCGCAGAGAAACTAGATTTTGGATGCTGGAACGGACCTTGAATCAGAAGGTCCTGTCTCAGTGGCAGAGTCCTCCATGGTGGAAGAGATGACATGTCCACCAGGTCTGCATACCAAGTCCTGTGTGGCCACGCAGGTGCTATCAAAATAACTGAGGCTCTCTCCTGTTTGATTCTGGCAATCAAACGAGGAAGGAGAGGAAATGGTGGAAACACATAAGCCAGGTTGAACGACCAGGGTACTGCTAGAGCATCTATCAGTACTGCCTGAGGATCCCTTGACCTGGACCCATAACAAGGAAGTTTGGCGTTCTGACGAGACGCCATCAGATCCAATTCTGGTGTGCCCCATTGCTGAATCAATTGTGCAAACACCTCTGGATGGAGTTCCCACTCCCCCGGATGAAAAGTCTGTCTGACTGGAATCTTATGAATCTGACCGAAGCCAGCTGAGGCCACGCCTGAAGCGCGTTGAATATTGCTCTCAGTTCTAGAATAATTATCGGGAAGAGAGCCTCCTCCTGAGTCCACAAACCCTGTGCTTTCAGGAATTCCAGACTGCACCCCAGCCCAATAGGCTGAAGTCCGATGTCACTATGACCCATGCTGGCCTGCAGAAACACATTCCCTGTGACAACCACCAAAGAAGAGAGTCTCTGATCTCTTGATCCAGATTTATCTGAGGAGAAAAATCTGCATAATCCCCATTCCACTGATTGAGCCACTGACATCCGAGGAATGGAATGAAGAGCTCGGCAAGTGGTCAAAATCTTTGATTTCCTGACCTCCGTCAGAAAAATTTTCATGTCTACCGAATCTATCAGAGTTCACAGGAATGGAACTCTTGTGAGAGGGATAAGTGAACTCTTTTTTACGTTCACCTTCCACCCCTGAGATCTTAGAAAAGCCAACACGATGTCCGTATGAGACTTGGCTAGTTGGTAAGTCGAAGCCTGGATTAAGATGTCGCCCAGATAAGGCGCCACAGCTATGCCCCGCGGCCTTAGAACCGCCAGAAGGGACCCTAGCACCTTTGTGAAAATTCTGGGAGCCGTGGCCAACCGAAGGGAAGAGCCACAAACTGGTAATGATTGTCCAGAAAGGCAAACCTGAGGAACTGGTGATGATCTTTGTGGATAGGAATGTGTAGATACGCATCCTTTAAGTCTACAGAGGTCATATATTGACCCTCCTGGATCATTGGCAAAACAGTCCGAATGGTCTCCATCTTGAAGGATGGGACTCTAAGGAATTTGTTTAGGATCTTGAGATCCAAAATTGGTCTGAAAGTTTCCTCTTTTTTGGGAACCACAAACAGATTGGAGTAGAACCCTTGCCCCTGTTCTGTATTCGGAACTGGGCAGATCACTCCCATGGAATATAGGTCTTCTACGCAGCGTAAGAACGCCTCTCTTTTTGTCTGGTTTACAGACAATTGAGAAAGATGGAGTCACTGACAGCCGAGGAATGGAATGAAGAGCTCGGCAGGTGGTTAAAATCTTTGATTTCCTGACCTCCGTCAGAAAAATTTTCATGTCTGCCGAATCTATCAGAGTTCCCAGGAATGGAACTCTTGTGAGAGGGATAAGTGAACTCTTTTTTACGTTCACCTTCCACCCCTGAGATCTTAGAAAAGCCAATGAGGTTGTCCGTGTGAGATTTGGCTAGTTGGTAAGTCGACGCCTGAATTAAGATATCGTCCAGATAAGGCGCCACTGTTATGGCCCGCGGCCTTAGAACCGCCAGAAGGGACCCTAGCACCTTTGTGAAAATTCTGGGAGCTGTGGCCAACCCGAAGGGAAGAGCCACAAACTGGTAATGCTTGTCCAGAAAGGCGAACCTGAGGAACTGGTGATGATCTTTGTGGATAGGGATGTGTAGATATGCATCCTTTAAGTCCACGGTGGTCATATATTGACCCTCCTGGATAATTGGTAAAATAATCCGAATGGTCTCCATCTTGAAGGATGGGACTGAGGAATTTGTTTAGGATCTTGAGATCTAAAATTGGTCTGAAGGTTCCCTCTTTTTTGGGAACCACAAACAAATTGGAGTAGAACCCCTGCCCCTGTTCTGTTTTTGGAACTGGGCAGATCACTCCCATGGTATATAGGTCTTCTACACAGCGTAAGAACGCCTCTCTTTTTGTCTGGTTTACAGACAATTGAGAAAGATGGAATCTCCCCCCTGGAGGAGAATCTTTGAAATCTAGAAGATACCCCTGGGATACGATTGCTAAAGCCCAGGAGTCCTGAACGTCGCTTGCCCAAGCCTGAGCAAAGAGAGAAAGTCTGCCCCCTACTAGATCCGGTCCCAGATCGGGGGCTACCCCTTCATGCTGTCTTGGTGGCAGCAGTGGGCTTCTTGGCCTGTTTACCTTTGTTCCAAGTTTGGTTAGGTCTCCAGACTGACTTGGATTGAGCAAAATTCCCCTCTTGCTTTGCAGCAGGGGAAGAGGTAGAGGGACCACCTTTGAAGTTTGGAAAGGAACGAAAATTATTTTGTTTGGTCCTCATCTTATTTGTCTTATCCTGAGGAAGGGCATGGCCTTTCCCTCCAGTGATGTCTGAAATGATCTCTTTCAGTTCAGGCCCGAATAGGGTCTTACCCTTGAAAGGGATGGCTAAAAGCTTAGATTTTGATGATACATCAGCAGACCAGGACTTAAGCCATAACGCTCTACGCGCTAAAATGGCAAAAAACTGAATTCTTTGCCGCTAATTTAGCCAGTTGAAAAGCGGCATTTGTAATGAAAGAATTAGCTAGCTTGAGAGCCCTAATTCTATCCAGAATATCATCTAATGGGGTCTCAACCTGAAGAGCCTCCTCCAGAGCCTCGAACCAAAAAACAGAATTTATGTTTACCTGATAAATTACTTTCTCCAACGGTGTGTCCGGTCCACGGCGTCATCCTTACTTGTGGGATATTCTCTTCCCCAACAGGAAATGGCAAAGAGCCCAGCAAAGCTGGTCACATGATCCCTCCTAGGCTCCGCCTTCCCCAGTCATTCGACCGACGTAAAGGAGGAATATTTGCATAGGAGAAATCATATGATACCGTGGTGACTGTAGTTAAAGAAAATAAATTATCAGACCTGATTAAAAAACCAGGGCGGGCCGTGGACCGGACACACCGTTGGAGAAAGTAATTTATCAGGTAAACATAAATTCTGTTTTCTCCAACATAGGTGTGTCCGGTCCACGGCGTCATCCTTACTTGTGGGAACCAATACCAAAGCTTTAGGACACGGATGATGGGAGGGAGCAAATCAGGTCACCTAGATGGAAGGCACCACGGCTTGCAAAACCTTTCTCCCAAAAATAGCCTCAGAAGAAGCAAAAGTATCAATTTGGAAAATTTAGTAAAAGTGTTGCAGTGAAGACCAAGTCGCTGCCTTACATATCTGATCAACAGAAGCCTCGTTCTTGAAGGCCCATGTGGAAGCCACGGCCCTAGTGGAATGAGCTGTGATTCTTTCAGGAGGCTGCCGTCCGGCAGTCTCGTAAGCCAATCTGATGATGCTTTTAAGCCAAAAGAGAGAGAGGTAGAAGTTGCTTTTTGACCTCTCCTTTTACCAGAATAAACAACAAACAAGGAAGATGTTTGTCTGAAATCCTTTGTAGCATCTAAATAGAATTTTAGAGCACGAACTACATCCAAATTGTGCAACAAACGTTCCTTCTTTGAAACTGGATTCGGACACAAAGAAGGCACGACTATCTCCTGGTTAATGTTTTTGTTAGAAACAACTTTCGGAAGAAAACCAGGTTTAGTACGCAAAACCACCTTATCTGCATGGAACACCAGATAAGGAGGAGAAACACTGCAGAGCAGATAACTCTGAAACTCTTCTAGCAGAAGAAATTGCAACCAAAAACAAAACTTTCCAAGATAATAACTTAATATCTACGGAATGTAAGGGTTCAAACGGAACCCCCTGAAGAACTGAAAGAACTAAATTGAGACTCCAAGGAGGAGTCAAAGGTTTGTAAACAGGCTTGATTCTAACCAGAGCCTGAACAAAAGCTTGAACATCTGGCACAGCCGCCAGCTTTTTGTGAAGTAAAACAGATAAAGCAGAAATCTGTCCCTTCAAAGAACTTGCAGATAATCCTTTCTCCAAACCTTCTTGAAGAAAGGATAGAATCTTAGGAATTTTTATCTTGTTCCATGGGAATCCTTTAGATTTACACCAACAGATATATTTTTTCCATATTTTATGGTAGATTTTTCTAGTTACAGGCTTTCTGGCCTGAACAAGAGTATCAATGACAGAATCTGAGAACCCTCGCTTTGATAAAATCAAGCGTTCAATCTCCAAGCAGTCAGTTGGAGTGAGGCCAGATTCGGATGTTCGAACGGACCTTGAACAAGAAGGTCCCGTCTCAAAGGTAGCTTCCATGGTGGAGCCGATGACATATTCACCAGGTCTGCATACCAAGTCCTGCGTGGCCACGCAGGAGCTATCAAGATCACCGATGCCCTCTCCTGATTGATCCTGGCTACCAGCCTGGGGATGAGAGGAAACGGTGGGAATACATAAGCTAGGTTGAAGGTCCAAGGTGCTACTAGTGCATCTACTAGAGTCGCCTTGGGATCCCTGGATCTGGACCCGTAGCAAGGAACCTTGAAGTTCTGACGAGAGGCCATCAGATCCATGTCTGGAATGCCCCACAATTGAGTAATTTGGGCAAAGATATCCGGATGGAGTTCCCACTCCCCCGGATGAAATGTCTGACGACTCAGAAAATCCGCTTCCCAATTTTCCACTCCTGGGATGTGGATTGCAGACAAGTGGCAGGAGTGAGTCTCCGCCCATTGAATGATTTTGGTCACTTCTTCCATCGCCAGGGAACTCCTTGTTCCCCCTTGATGGTTGATATACGCAACAGTCGTCATGTTGTCCGATTGAAACCGAATGAATTTGGCCTTTGCTAGCTGAGGCCAAGCCTTGAGAGCATTGAATATCGCTCTCAGTACCAGAATATTTATCGGGAGAAGAGATTCTTCCCGAGACCAAAGACCCTGAGCTTTCAGGAGTTCCCAGACCGCGCCCCAGCCCACCAGACTGGCGTCGGTCGTGACAATGACCCACTCTGGTCTGCGGAAGCTCATCCCCTGTGACAGGTTGTCCAGGGTCAGCCACCAACGGAGTGAATCTCTGGTCCTCTGATCTACATGTATCGTCGGAGACAAGTCTGTATAATCCCCATTCCACTGACTGAGCATGCACAGTTGTAATGGTCTCAGATGAATTTGCGCAAAAGGAACTATGTCCATTGCCGCGACCATCAAACCTATTACTTCCATGCACTGCGCTATGGAAGGAAGAGGAACAGAATGAAGTACTTGACAAGAGCTTAGAAGTTTTGATTTTCTGGCCTCTGTCAGAAAAATCCTCATTTCTAAGGAGTCTATTATTGTTCCCAAGAAGGGAACTCTTGTTGACGGAGATAGAGAACTTTTTTCTACGTTCACTTTCCACCCGTGAGATCTGAGAAAGGCCAGGACAATGTCCGTATGAGCCTTTGCTTGTGGTAGGGACGACGCTTGAATCAGTATGTCGTCCAAGTAAGGTACTACTGCAATGCCCCTTGGTCGTAGCACCGCTAGAAGGGACCCTAGTACCTTTGTGAAAATTCTTGGAGCAGTGGCTAATCCGAATGGAAGTGCCACAAACTGGTAATGCTTGTCCAGAAAGGCGAACCTTAGGAACCGATAATGTTCCTTGTGGATAGGAATATGTAGATACGCATCCTTTAAATCCACCGTGGTCATGAATTGACCTTCCTGGATGGAAGGAAGAATTGTCCGAATGGTTTCCATTTTGAACGATGGAACCTTGAGAAACTTGTTTAGGATCTTGAGATCTAAGATTGGTCTGAATGTTCCCTCTTTTTTGGGAAACTATGAACAGATTGGAGTAGAATCCCATCCCTTGTTCTCCTAATGGAACAGGATGAATCACTCCCATTTTTAACAGGTCTTCTACACAATGTAAGAATGCCTGTCTTTTTATGTGGTCTGAAGACAATTGAGACCTGTGGAACCTCCCCCTTGGGGGAAGCCCCTTGAATTCCAGAAGATAACCTTGGGAGACTATTTCTAGCGCCCAAGGATCCAGAACATCTCTTGCCCAAGCCTGAGCGAAGAGAGAAAGTCTGCCCCCCACCAGATCCGGTCCCGGATCGGGGGCCAACATCTCATGCTGTCTTGGTAGCAGTGGCAGGTTTCTTGGCCTGCTTACCCTTGTTCCAGCCTTGCATTGGCCTCCAGGCTGGCTTGGTTTGAGAAGTATTACCCTCTTGCTTGGAGGATGTAGCACTTGGGGCTGGTCCGTTTCTGCGAAAGGGACGAAAATTTGGTTTATTTTTAGCCTTGAAAGACCTATCCTGAGGAAGGGCGTGGCCCTTACCCCCAGTGATATCAGAAATAATCTCTTTCAAGTCAGGGCCAAACAGCGTTTTCCCCTTGAAAGGAATGTTAAGCAATTTGTTCTTGGAAGACGCATCCGCTGACCAAGATTTTAGCCAAAGCGCTCTGCGCGCCACAATAGCAAACCCAGAATTTTTCGCCGCTAATCTAGCCAATTGCAAAGTGGCGTCTAAAGTAAAAGAGTTAGCCAATTTGAGAGCATGAATTCTGTCCATAATCTCCTCATAAGAAGAATCTTTATTGAGCGACTTTTCTAGTTCATCGAACCAGAAACACGCTGCTGTAGTGACAGGAACAATGCATGAAATTGGTTGTAGAAGGTAACCTTGCTGAACAAACATCTTTTTAAGCAAACCCTCTAATTTTTTATCCATAGGATCTTTGAAAGCACAACTATCTTCTATAGGGATAGTAGTGCGTTTGTTTAGAGTAGAAACCGCCCCCTCGACCTTGGGGACTGTCTGCCACAAGTCCTTTCTGGGGTCGACCATAGGAAACAATTTCTTAAATATAGGGGGAGGGACAAAAGGTATGCCGGGCCTTTCCCATTCTTTGTTTACAATGTCCGCCACCCGCTTGGGTATAGGAAAAGCTTCGGGGGGCCCCGGGACCTCAAGGAACTTGTCCATCTTACATAATTTCTCTGGAATGACAGAATTCTCACAATCATCCAGAGTAGATAACACCTCCTTAAGCAGAGCGCGGAGATGTTCTAATTTAAATTTAAAGTAATAACATCAGGTTCAGCTTGTTGAGAAATTTTCCCTGAATCTGAAATTTCTCCCTCAGACAAAACCTCCCTGGCCCCCTCAGACTGGTGTAGGGGCACTTCAGAACCAATATCATCAGCGTCCTCATGCTCTTCAGTATTTTCTAAAACAGAGCAGTCGCGCTTTCGCTGATAAGTGGGCATTTTGGCTAAAATGTTTTTGATAGAATAATCCATTACAGCCGTTAATTGTTGCATAGTAAGGAGTATTGGCGCACTAGATGTACTAGGGGCCTCCTGTGTGGGCAAGACTGGCGTAGACGAAGGAGGGGATGATGCAGTACCATGCTTACTCCCCTCACTTGAGGAATCATCTTGGGCATCATTTTCTCTAAATTTTGTGTCACATAAATCACATCTATTTAAATGAGAAGGAACCTTGGCTTCCCCACATACAGAACACAGTCTATCTGATAGTTCAGACATGTTAAACAGGCATAAACTTGATAACAAAGTACAAAAAACGTTTTAAAATAAAACCGTTACTGTCACTTTAAATTTTAAACAGAACACACTTTATTACTGAAAATGTGAAAAAGTATGAAGGAATTGTTCAAAATTCACCAAAATTTCACCACAGTGTCTTAAAGCCTTAAAAGTATTGCACACCAAATTTGAAAGCTTTAACTCTTAAAATAACGGAACCGGAGCCGTTTTTATATTTAACCCCTATACAGTCCCTGGTATCTGCTTTGCTGAGACCCAACCAAGCCCAAAGGGGAATACGATACCAAATGACGCCTTCAGTAAGCTTTTTCTATGTATCTGAACTCCTCACACATGCATCTGCATGGCTTGCTTCCCAAAAACAAGTGCGCAATAGAGGCGCGAAAATGAGGCTCTGCCTATGATTAGAGAAGGCCCCCAGTGAAAAAGGTGTCCAATACAGTGCCTGCCGGTTATTTTACATAATTCCCAAGAATAAAATAACTCCTCAAAGCTATGAAGTATTAAAAATGCTTATAAATCAATCGTTTTAGCCCAGAAAAATGTCTACCAGTCTTTAAAGCCCTTGTGAAGCCCTTTATTCTCATATAATAAAATGGCTTACCGGATCCCATAGGGAAAATGACAGCTTCCAGCATTACTACGTCTTGTTAGAAATGTGTCATACCTCAAGCAGCAAAAGTCTGCTCACTGTTTCCCCCAACTGAAGTTAATTCCTCTCAACAGTCCTGTGTGGAAACAGCCATCGATTTTAGTAACGGTTGCTAAAATCATTTTCCTCTTTCAAACAGAAATCTTCATCTCTTTTCTGTTTCAGAGTAAATAGTACATACCAGCACTATTTTAAAATAACAAACTCTTGATTGAAGAATAAAAACTACATTTAAACACCAAAAAACTCTAAGCCATCTCCGTGGAGATGTTGCCTGTACAACGGCAAAGAGAATGACTGGGGAAGGCGGAGCCTAGGAGGGATCATGTGACCAGCTTTGCTGGGCTCTTTGCCATTTCCTGTTGGGGAAGAGAATATCCCACAAGTAAGGATGACGCCGTGGACCGGACACATCTATGTTGGAGAAAAGGATGATGCTTTTCAGCCAAAAGGAAAGAGAGGTAGCCGTAGCCTTTTGACCTCTACGCTTTCCAGAATAGACAACTAAGAAGATGTTTGATGGAGATCTTTGGTTGCTTGCAAATAAAACTTCCAAGCACGAACCACGTCCAAGTTGAGCAACAGACGTTCCTTCTTAGTAGAAGGATTAGGACACAGAAGGAACAACAATTTCCTGATTAATATTCCTGTTGGCAACAACCTTAGGAAGGAATCCAGGTTTGGTACGCAAAACCACCTTATCAGCATGGAAAACAAGATAAGGTGAGTCGTATTGTAATGCAGATAGTTCAGAAACTCTTCGAGCTGAAGAGATAGCAACTAGAAACAGAACTTTCCAAGATAGAAGCATAATATCTATGGAATGCATAGGTTCAAACGGAACCCCTTGAAGAACTTTAAGAACTAAATTCAAACTCCATGGCGGAGCAACAGGTTTAAACACAGGCTTGATTCTAACTAAAGCCTGACAGAACGACTGAACGCCTGGAACATCTGCCAGACGTTTGTGCAGTAGAATTGATAAAGCAGATATCTGTCCCTTTAAGGAACTAGCTGATAACCCCTTCTCCAATCCTTGGAGAAAGGACAAAATACTAGGAATCCTGATCTTACTCCATGAGTAGCCTTTGGATTCACACAATAAAGATATTTAAGCCATATCTTGTGATAAATTTTCCTGGTGACAGGCTTTCGAGCCTGAATCAAGGTATGTATGACCGACTCCGAGAAACCCCTCTTGGATAAAATCCAGCGTTCAATTTCCAAGCACAGTCAGCCGCAGAGAAACTAGATTTGGATGCTGGAACGGACCTTGAATCAGAAGGTCCTGTCTCAGTGGCAGAGACCATGGTGGAAGAGATGACATGTCCACCAGGTCTGCATACCAAGTCCTGCATGGCCACGCAGGTGCTATCAAAATCACCGAAGCTCCCCACTTGCTTCGCGGCAGAGGAAGAGGGACCACCTTAGAAGTTTAGAAAGGAACGAAAAACAATTTATGCTTACCTGATAAATGTATTCCTCTTGTGATGTATCGAGTCCACGGATTCATCCATACTTGTGGGATATTCTCCTTCCCTACAGGAAGTGGCAAAGAGAGCACCCACAGCAGAGCTGTCTATATAGCTCCTCCCTTAGCTCCACCCCCCAGTAATTCGACCAAAGGCTAGGAAGAAAAAGGAGAAACTATAGGGTGCAGTGGTGACTGAAGTTTTTAAAAGAAAAATATATTGCCTGTCTTAATAAACAGGGCGGGCCGTGGACTCGATACATCACAAGAGAAAATACATTTATCAGGTAAGCATAAATTATGTTTTCTCTTGTAAGATGTATCGAGTCCACGGATTCATCCATACTTGTGGGATACCAATACCAAAGCTTTTAGGACACGGATGAAGGGAGGGACAAGACAGGTAGCTTAAACGGAAGGCACCACTGCTTGTAGAACCTCTCTCTTAAAAATAGCCTCCGAAGAAGCAAAAGTATTGAATTTGTAAAATTTGGAAAAAGTATGAACGGACCAAGTCGCCACCTTACAAA
Source organism: Bombina bombina (assembly GCF_027579735.1). NCBI lineage: Eukaryota > Metazoa > Chordata > Amphibia > Anura > Bombinatoridae > Bombina > Bombina bombina. The sequence goes on from NW_026511513.1 coordinate 113,216, forward strand.
TCTGTTCAACAGAAGCCTTATTTTAAAAGCCATGTAGAAGCCACTGCTCTAGTAGAATGAGCAGTAATTATTTCAGGAGGCTGCTGGCCAGCAGTCACATAAGCCAAACGGATGATGCTTTTCAGCCAAAAGGAAAGAGGTAGCCGTAGCCTTTTGACCTCTCCGTTTACCAGAATAAACAACAATGAAGATGATTGACGGAAATCTTTAGTTGCTTGTAAGTAGAACATTAAAGCACGAACCACATCAAGATTGTGCAACAGACGTTCCTTCTTTGATGAAGGATTAGGACACAGTGAAGGAACAACAATCTCCTGATTGATATTCCTATTAGAAACAACCTTAGGAAGAAACCCAGGTTTGGTACGCAAAACCACCTTACCTGCATGGAAAACAAGGTAAGGTGAGTCACACTGTAAAGCAGATAACTCAGAAACTCTTTGAGCCGAAGAGATCGCTACTAAAAACAAAACTTTCCAAGATAGAAGCTTAATATCTATGGAATGCATAGATTCAAACGGAACCCCTTGAAGAACTTTAAGAACTAAGTTTAGGCTCCATGGTGGAGCAACAGGTTTAAATACAGGCTTGATCCTGACTAAATGCTTGAACGTCTGGGACATCTGCCAGACGTTTGTGTAAAAGTATAAACAAAGCAGATATTTGTCTTTTTAACGAACTAGCTGATAATCCCTTCTCCAATCCTTCTTGGAGAAAAGACAATTTTCTAGGAATCCTAATCTTACTCCATGAGTAACCCTTGGATTCACACCAATAAAAATATTTGCGCCAAATCTTATGATAAATCTTCCTGGTGACAGGCTTTCTAGCTTGAATCAGGGTATCAATGACCGACTCAGAGAAACCACGCTTTGATAGTATCAGGCGTTCAATCTCCAAGCAGTCAGACGCAGAGAAATTAGATTTAGATGCGTGAATGGACCTTGGATTAGAAGGTCCTGCCTCACTGGTAGAGACCACGGTGGAACCGATGACATGTCCACTAGGTCTGCATACCAAGTCCTGCGTGGCAACGCAGTTGCTATCAGAATCACCAAAGCCCTCTCCTGCTTGATTCTGGCAACCAGACGTGGGAGGAGAGGAAACGGTGGAAATACATAGGCCAGATTGAAGGACCAGGGCACTGCTAGAGCATCAATCAGTACCGCCTGGGGATCCCGGGACCTGGACCCGTAACAAGGAAGTTTGGCATTCTGTCGGGACGCCATCAGATCCAATTCTGGTGTGCCCTATAGCTGAGTCAGCTGGGCAAATACCTCCGGATGGAGCTCCCACTCCCCTGGATGAAAAGTCTGACGACTTAGGAAATCCGCCTCCCAGTTCTCTACTCTTGGGATATGGATTGCTGAGAGATGTCAAGAGTGATCCTCCGCCCATCGGATTATTTTGGTTACCTCCATCATCGCTAAAGAACTCTGTGTTCCTCCTTGATGATTGATATAAGCTACAGTCGTGATGTTGTCCGACTGAAATCTGATGAATTTGGCCGCAGCAAGCTGAGGCCACGCCTGAAGCGCATTAAATATCGCTCTCAGTTCTAGAATGTTTATCGGGAGGAGAGTTTCCTCCTGAGACCATAAGCCCTGTGCTTTATGGGAGTTCCAGACTGCACCCCAGCCTAGCAGGCTGGCATCTGTCATTACTATGAGCCACTCTGGCCTGCGGAAACACATTCCCTGAGACAGGTGGTCCTGAGACAACCACCAGAGAAGAGAATCTCCAGAGGAGATAAATCTGCATAATCCCCATTCCACTGTTTGAGAATGCATAGTTGCAGTGGTCTGAGGTGTAGGCGGGCAAAAGGAACTATGGCCATTGCCGCTACCATGAGCCAGATTACCTCCATGCACTGAGCCACTGATGGCTGAGGAATGGAATGAAGAGCTTGGCAAGTGGTTAAGAGCTTTGATTTTCTGACCTCCGTCAGAAATATTTTCATTTCTACCGAGTCTATCAGAGTCCCTAGGAAGGAAACTCTTGTTAGAGGGAAGAGAGAACTCTTTTTTTATGTTCACCTTCCACCCGTGAGATCTCAGAAAAGCCAACACGATGTCCGTGTGAGACTTGGCTAGTTGGAAAGTCGACACCTGAATTAAGATGTCGTCTAGATAAGGCGCCACTGCTATGCCCCGCGGCCTTAGCCCCGCCAAAAGGGGACCCTAGAACTTTTGTGAAAATTCTGGGAGCCATGGCCAACCCGAAGGGAAGGGCCACGAACTGGAAATGCCTGTCCAGAAAGGCAAATCTGAGGAATTGATGATGATCTCTGTGAAGAGGGATGTGTAGATACGCATCCTGTAAGTCCACGGTAGTCATATATTGACCCTCCTGGATCATTGGTAGAATGGTCCAAATAGTCTCCATCTTGAATGATGGTACTCTGAGGAATTTGTTTAGAATTTTGAGATCCAAGATTGGTCTGAACCACAAACAGGTTTGAGTAAAACCCTAGCCCTTGTTCCTCTTTTGGAACTGGGCGGATCACTCCCATGGTATGTAGGTCTTCTACACAGCGTAAGAACGCCTCTCTCTGTCTGGTTTGCAGACAATTGAGAAATGTGAAATCTCCCCCTTGGGGGGGGGGGGGAAGAGTCTGAAGTCCAGAAGATAACCCTGGGACACAATTTTTAAAGCCCAGGAATTGTGAACATCTCTTGCCCAAGCCTGAGAGAATATAGAGAGCCTGCCCCCTACTAGATCCGGTCCTGGATCGGAGGCTACCCTTCATGCTGTCTTAGAGGCAGCAGCAGGCTTCTTGGCCTGTTTACCCTTGTTCCAAGCCTGGTTAGGTCTCCAGACTGACTTGGATTGGGCAAAATTCCCATCTTGCTTTGCAGCAGAGGAAGCTGAAGCGGGACCACCCTTGAAGTTCCGAAAGGAACGGAAATTATTTTGTTTGGTCCTCATTTTATTTGTTTTATCCTGAGGGAGGGGCATGGCCTTTCCCTCCAGTGATGTCTGAAATAATCTTTCAGTTCAGGCCCGAATAGGGTCTTTCCTTTGAAAGGGAAGTTTAGATTTTGATGACACATCAGCAGACCAGGACTTAAGCCATAACGCCCTGCGTGCTAAAATAGCAAAACCTGAATTCTTTGCCTCTAATTTAGCCAGTTGGAAAGCGGCATCTGTAATGAAAGAATTAGCCAACTTAAGGGCCTTAATTCTATCCATAATATCCTCTAATGGAGTCTCCATCTGAAGAGCCTCTTCTAGAGCCTCGAACCAGAAAGCAGCTGCAGTAATTACAGGAACAATGCACGCAATAGGTTGGAGAAAAAACCTTGAACAAAAATTTTCTTCAGGAGACCCTCTAATTTTTTATCCATAGGATCTTTGAAAGCACAACTGTCTTCTATAGGTATAGTTGTACGCTTAGCAAAAGTAGAAATAGCTTCCTCCACCATAGGGGCCATTTGCCACGAGTCCCGCATGGCGTCAGATATGGGAAATATTTTTTTAAAAACAGGAGGGGGAGCGGAACGGAATACCTGGTCTATCCCACTCCTTAGTAACAATATTCACAATCCTCTTAGGGACTGGAAAAACATCAGTGTAAACAGGAACCTCTAAGTATTTGTCCATTTTACACAATTTCTCTGGGACCACTATAGGGTCACAATCATCTAGAGTTGCTAATACCTCCCTGAGCAATAAGCGGAGGTGTTCAAGCTTAAATTTAAAGGCCGTCATATCAGAATCTGTCTGAGGGAGTGTCTTTCTTGAATCAGAAATTCTCCCTCAGATAACAAATCCCTTACCCCTACTTCAGAACATTGTGAGGGTATATCGGATACGGCTACTAAAGCGTCAGACGGCTCAGCATTTGTTCTTAACCCCAGAAGCTGTCACGCTTTCCTTGTAAACCAGGCAGTTAGATAAAACCTCTGTGAGGGTTGTATTCATAACTGTGGCCATGTCTTGTAAAGGTAAATGAATTCGACGCACTAGAGGTACTCGGCGTCACTTGTGCGGGGCGTTACTGGTTGTGACACTTGGGGAGAGCTAGATGGCAAACCCTCATTCTCTTCTATCTGAGAATCATCTATTTGCAATATTTTTAAGTGTAAAAATATGCTCTTTATAATTTATAGACATATCAGTGCAAGTGGGACACATTCTAGAGGGGGTTCCACAAAGGCTTCTAAACACATTGAACAAGGATTTTCCTTGGTGTCAGACATGTTAAACAGGCTAGTAATGTAACAAGCAAGCTTGGAAAACACTTTAATCAAAGCAAATAACACTTAGAATAAAACGGTACTGTGCTTTTTAAGAGAAAGAAAGCTGCACAAACTCTGCAAAACAGTGTAAAAAAAGCAGTAAACTCAATGAAATTTTTACAGTAGCATCATAAGCCTTAGTAACTTTGCACAGCTATGCAAATTAAACAATTAACCCCTTAATGTAAAAACCGGATTGACATAATGTCAAAAACCGGTAAAAAAAACGTTCAGCACCTTGCCACAGCTCTGCTTGTGGCGCCTACCTGCCCTTTAGGAACGATTTGTGGGGAAAAAACCTTCTTTACAGCCCCTTAAACACAGTAGGAACCTCTGGAGAAGCAGCTGGATGTCTCTGAGGAAAAGAAACTTCGGCAACTGAGCGCGAAAATAGTGCCCTCCCACTTCACTCGATGTTATGGGGCCTAAAAGAAACACAACAGAGTGTTCCTTAAACTAGCCATGTGGGTTTTAAAACCCTTAACAAGCCACAATGACCCCTTATAGTCCCCTCAAAAAACGTTATATTTGCATTTTTTATAAATAACAAAAACGTTTTTCCTATCAGTGTCACCAGTAACTAATGAGCCTTAATGCAAGCTAGAATTCCTACTAAGTGTCTGAATACAGCTTACCCTTCCCTCATGGGGATATTGCCAGCCTTTTCTAGAAAAAAATAGACTGAATATACCTCAATGCAGCTTAGCCTGCAAACCGTTCCCCCAACTGAAGTTTTCCTGTACTCTTCAGCCCTTGTGAGAACGGCAGTGGATCTTAGTTACAAAGTGCTAAGAACATCATCCTCCTTGCAGAAATCTTCATCCCTTTTCTGCCAGAGAGTAAATAGTACACACCGGTACCATTTAAAATAAACTTTTGCTTGAGAAAATAAAAACTAACATTTTTGTCACCAAACTCACTTTACCCTTCCTAGTTACTTAGAGTAGGCAAAGAGAATGGCTGGGGGTGGAGCTAAGGGAGGAGCTATATAGACAGCTCTAGTGTGGGTGCTCTCTCTGCCACTCTCTGTAGGGAAGGAGAATATCCCACAAGTATTGGATGAATCCGTGGACTCTATACATCTTACAAGAGAAATTATTTTGTTTGGTCCTCATCTTATTCATCTTATCCTGAGGAAGGGCATGGGCCTTTCCCTCCAGTGATGTCTGAAATGATCTCTTTCAGTTCAGGTCAGAATAGGGTCATACCCTTGAAAGGGATGGATAAAAGCTTAGCTTTTGATGACACATCAGCAGACCAGGACTTAAGCCATAACGCTCTGCGCTCTAAAATGGCAAAAACCTGAATTCTTCTGCGCTAATTAGTCAATGAAAAGCGGCATCTGTAATGAAAGAATTAGCTAGCTTGAGAGCCCTAATTCTATAATAGAATATCCTCTAATGGAGTCTTAACCTGAAAAGCCTCTTCCAGAGCCTCGAACCAAAAGGACGCTGCAGTAGTTACAGGAACAATGCACGCTATAAGTTGGGAGGAAGAAAACCTTGATGAACAATAGATTTTCTTCAGGAGACCCTCTATTTTTTTTATCCATAGGAGCTTTGAAAGCACACCTGTCCTCAAGTAGGTATAGTTGTACGCTTAGCCAAGGTAGAAATAGCTCCCTCCACCTTAGGGACCGTCTGGCACCGAGTTCCGCACGGCGTTCTGATATGGGAACATTTTCTTAAAAGTAGGGAGGGGGAGTGAACGGAATACCTGGTCTATCCCACTCCTTAGTAACAATTTCCGAAATCCTCTTAGGGACTGGAAAAAAAACCCATCAGTGTAGGCAGGAACCTCTAGGAATTTGTCCAGTTTTACACAATTTCTCTGGAACTACAATAGGGTCACAA